>NC_034196.2:38625909-38628409 GCF_002021735.2 Oncorhynchus kisutch
TCGAGAGAGAGAGAGCACTGGTGTTTCCCTCTGCCCCATGGCAACAACAAGAGAGAGAGAGCACTGGTGTTTCCCTCTGCCCCATGGCAACAACAAGAGAGAGAGAGCACTGGTGTTTCCCTCTGCCCCATGGAAACAACACCATCGAGAGAGAGAGCACTGGTGTTTCCCTCTTCCCCATGGCAACAACACCATCGAGAGAGAGAGCACTGGTGTTTCCCTCTGCCCCATGGCAACAACACCATTGAGAGAGAGAGCACTGGTGTTTCCCTCTGCCCCATGGAAACAACACCATCGAGAGAGAGAGCACTGGTGTTTCCCTCTGCCCCATGGCAACAACAAGAGAGAGAGAGCACTGGTGTTTCCCTCTGCCCCATGGCAACAACACCATTGAGAGAGAGAGCACTGGTGTTTCCCTCTGCCCCATGGCAACAACAAGAGAGAGAGAGCACTGGTGTTTCCCTCTGCCCCATGGCAACAACAAGAGAGAGAGAGCACTGGTGTTTCCCTCTGCCCCATGGCAACAACACCATCGAGAGAGAGAGCACTGGTGTTTCCCTCTGCCCCATGGCAACAACACCATCGAGAGAGAGACCACTGGTGTTTCCCTCTGCCCCATGGCAACAACACCATCGAGAGAGAGCACTGGTGTTTCCCTCTTCCCCATGGCAACAACACCATCGAGAGAGAGAGCACTGGTGTTTCCCTCTGCCCCATGGCAACAACACCATCGAGAGAGAGAGAGCACTGGTGTTTCCCTCTGCCCCATGGCAACACCACCATCGAGAGAGAGAGCACTGGTGTTTCCCTCTGCCCCATGGCAACAACAAGAGAGAGAGAGCACTGGTGTTTCCCTATGCCCCATGGCAACAACAAGAGAGAGAGAGAGCACTGGTGTTTCCCTCTGCCCCATGGCAACAACACCATCGAGAGAGAGAGACCACTGGTGTTTCCCTCTGCCCCATGGCAACAACACCATCGAGAGAGAGAGCACTGGTGTTTCCCTCTGCCCCATGGCAACAACAAGAGAGAGAGCACTGGTGTTTCCCTCTGCCCCATGGCAACAACACCATTGAGAGAGAGACCACTGGTGTTTCCCTCTCCCCATGGCAACAACAAGAGAGAGAGAGCACTGGTGCTTCCCTCTGCCCCATGGCAACAACAAGAGAGAGAGCACTGGTGTTTCCCTCTGCCCCATGGCAACAACACCATCGAGAGAGAGATCACTGGTGTTTCCCTCTGCCCCATGGCAACAACAAGAGAGAGAGAGCACTGGTGTTTCCCTCTGCCCCATGGCAACAACAAGAGAGAGAGAGCACTGGTGTTTCCCTCTGCCCCATGGCAACAACAAGAGAGAGAGCACTGGTGTTTCCCTCTGCCCCATGGCAACAACAAGAGAGAGAGCACTGGTGTTTCCCTCTGCCCCATGGCAACAACACCATCTCGAGAGAGAGCACTGGTGTTTCCCTCTGCCCCATGGCAACAACACCATCGAGAGAGAGAGACCACTGGTGTTTCCCTCTGCCCCATGGCAACAACACCATCGAGAGAGAGAGCACTGGTGTTTCCCTCTGCCCCATGGCAACAACACCATCGAGAGAGAGCACCGGTGTTTCCCTCTGCCCCATGGCAACAACACCATCGAGAGAGAGAGCACTGGTGTTTCCCTCTGCCCCATGGCAACAACACCATCGAGAGAGAGCACTGGTGTTTCCCTCTGCCCCATGGCAACAACACCATCGAGAGAGAGAGCACTGGTGTTTCCCTCTGCCCCATGGCAACAACAAGAGAGAGAGAGCACTGGTGTTTCCCTCTGCCCCATGGCAACAACAAGAGAGAGAGAGAGCACTGGTGTTTCCCTCTGCCCCATGGCAACAACAAGAGAGAGAGCACTGGTGTTTCCCTCTGCCCCATGGCAACAACACCATTGAGAGAGAGACCACTGGTGTTTCCCTCTGCCCCATGGCAACAACACCATTGAGAGAGAGAGCACTGGTGTTTCCCTCTGCCCCATGGCAACAACAAGAGAGAGAGCACTGGTGTTTCCCTCTGCCCCATGGCAACAACACCATTGAGAGAGAGACCACTGGTGTTTCCCTCTGCCCCATGGCAACAACAAGAGAGAGAGCACTGGTGTTTCCCTCTGCCCCATGGCAACAACAAGAGAGAGAGAGCACTGGTGTTTCCCTCTGCCCCATGGCAACAACACCATCGAGAGAGAGAGAGCACTGGTGTTTCCCTCTGCCCCATGGCAACAACACCATTGAGAGAGAGACCACTGGTGTTTCCCTCTGCCCCATGGCAACAACACCATCGAGAGAGAGAGAAATAGATAAAAAGATGGAGGGAGGGAGAGGATGAGAGAGTCAGGTAAAGATGTATTTTTATGGTAACTAAAAATATGTATTTTTAGAGTCAGTATACAACCTGACCATGATTACAAAACAAATACGTTGTTTGAATCAGTTTTGCCTGCAGGGTGGCCATATATGTAGTATCA
>NC_034196.2:38630909-38650909 GCF_002021735.2 Oncorhynchus kisutch
CAGAAACCCAGCCTAAAATCCCAAACAGCAAGCAATGCAGGTGTAGAAGCACGGTGGCTAGGAAAAACTCCCTAGAAAGGGCAAAACCTAGGAAGAAACCTAGAGAGGAACCAGGCTATATGGGGTGGCCAGTCCTCTTCTGGCTGTGCCGGGTGGAGATTATAACAGAACATGGCCAAGATGTTCAAATGTTCCCACACACACACACACACACACAGTCACACAGTCACACACACACACGCAGTCACACAGTCACACATCAGTCACACTCACACACACAGACACACACACACAGTCACACACGTACACACAGTCACACACACACACACAAACACACACAGTCACACATACACACCCACACGGCTTCCAAAGGGTGGGCCCAATTCGTTTGTTGCCTTGGTGGCAAGGCTAATACATGTTATGGCAAATGACGATTGCATAACTGGGGAGGATTAAAATCAGTTCACTCTGCCTAGAGGACACACAGTCCAATCCCAACATTGTATAATCTTATACTAAGAATTAGGTTTCAATAGGAATCCAATTACCCTTCATTCTATCTACAATACCGTTTAGCTTGAATTGAGTTCATTTGTCTTTCAAGCCAACCATATTGTCATTGTCACACCAAACATGTTCATGTCAATGTTCAAAGGAGTTGGCTATTCAGCATATACAGATCTGGGACCAGGCTTCATGGCAGATAATTGTATGTATTCCATGTATTCCATGTATTATATGTATTATATGTACTATATGTATTCCATTTACTATATGTATTCCATGTATTATATGTACTATATGTATTCCATGTACTATATGTATTCCATGTACTATATGTATTCCATGTATTATATGTATTATATGTACTATATGTATTCCATTTACTATATGTATTATATGTACTATATGTATTCCATTTACTATATGTATTCCATGTACTATATGTATTCCATTTACTATATGTATTATATGTACTATATGTATTCCATGTACTATATGTATTATATGTACTATATGTATTCCATTTACTATATGTATTCCATGTACTATATGTATTCCATGTACTATATGTATTATATGTACTATATGTATTCCATTTACTATATGTATTATATGTACTATATGTATTCCATTTACTATATGTATTATATGTACTATATGTGTTCCATTTACTATATGTATTCCATTTACTATATGTATTATATGTACTATATGTATTATATGTACTATATGTATTCCATTTACTATATGTATTATATGTACTATATGTATTCCATTTACTATATGTATTCCATTTACTATATGTATTCCATGTATTATATGTATTATATGTACTATATATATTCCATTTACTATATGTATTCCATTTACTATATGTATTCCATGTATTATATGTATTATATGTACTATATGTATTCCATTTACTATATGTATTCCATGTACTATATGTATTCCATGTACTATATGTATTCCATGTATTATATGTATTATATGTACTATATGTATTCCATTTACTATATGTATTATATGTACTATATGTATTCTATTTACTATATGTATTCCATGTTCTATATGTATTCCATGTACTATATGTATTATATGTACTATATGTATTCCATTTACTATATGTATTATATGTACTATATGTATTCCATGTACTATATGTATTCCATTTACTATATGTATTCCATGTATTATATGTATTATATGTACTATATGTATTCCATTTACTATATGTATTCCATTTACTATATGTATTATATGTACTATATGTATTCCATTTACTATATGTATTCCATTTACTATATGTATTCCATGTATTATATGTATTATATGTACTATATATATTCCATTTACTATATGTATTCCATTTACTATATGTATTCCATGTATTATATGTATTATATGTACTATATGTATTCCATTTACTATATGTATTCCATTACCTATATGTATTCCATGTATTATATGTACTATATGTATTCCATGTACTATATGTATTATATGTACTATATGTATTATATGTACTATATGTATTCCATTTACTATATGTATTCCATGTATTATATGTATTATATGTACTATATGTATTCCATTTACTATATGTATTCCATGTACTATATGTATTCCATGTACTATATGTATTCCATGTATTATATGTATTATATGTACTATATGTATTCCATTTACTATATGTATTATATGTACTATATGTATTCCATGTATTATATGTATTATATGTACTATATATATTCCATTTACTATATGTATTATATGTACTATATGTATTCCATGTACTATATGTATTATATGTACTATATGTATTATATGTACTATATGTATTCCATTTACTATATGTATTATATGTACTATATGTATTCCATTTACTATATGTATTATATGTACTATATGTATTCCATGTACTATATGTATTATATGTACTATATGTATTATATGTACTATATGTATTCCATGTACTATATGTATTATATGTACTATATGTATTCCATTTACTATATGTATTCCATGTATTATATGTATTATATGTACTATATGTATTCCATGTATTATATGTATTCCATTTACTATATGTATTCCATTTACTATATGTATTCCATTTACTATATGTATTCCATGTACTATATGTATTCCATGTACTATATGTATTCCATTTACTATATGTATTCCATTTACTATATGTATTCCATTTACTATATGTATTCCATGTACTATATGTATTCCATGTACTATATGTATTCCATTTACTATATGTATTCCATTTACTATATGTATTCCATTTACTATATGTATTCCATGTACTATATGTATTCCATGTACTATATGTATTCCATTTACTATATGTATTCCATTTACTATATGTATTCCATTTACTATATGTATTCCATGTACTATATGTATTCCATGTACTATATGTATTCCATTTACTATATGTATTCCATTTACTATATGTATTCCATTTACTATATGTATTCCATGTACTATATGTATTCCATTTACTATATGTATTCCATGTAGTCCATGTATTCCATGTATTATATGTATTATATGTACTATATGTATTCCATTTACTATATGTATTCCATTTACTATATGTATTCCATGTATTATATGTATTCCATTTACTATATGCATTCCATTTACTATATGTATTCCATTTACTATATGTATTCCATTTACTATATGTATTCCATGTACTATATGTATTCCATTTACTATATGTATTCCATTTACTATATGTATTCCATTTACTATATGTATTCCATTTACTATATGTATTCCATGTACTATATGTATTCCATTTACTATATGTATTCCATTTACTATATGTATTCCATGTATTATATGTATTATATGTACTATATGTATTCCATGTACTATATGTATTATATGTACTATATGTATTATATGTACTATATGTATTCCATGTACTATATGTATTATATGTACTATATGTATTATATGTACTATATGTATTCCATGTATTATATGTATTATATGTACTATATGTATTCCATTTGCTATATGTATTATATGTACTATATGTATTCCATTTACTATATGTATTCCATGTACTATATGTATTCCATGTACTATATGTATTCCATGTACTATATGTATTCCATGTATTATATGTATTATATGTACTATATGTATTCCATTTACTATATGTATTATATGTACTATATGTATTCCATTTACTATATGTATTCCATGTACTATATGTATTCCATGTACTATATGTATTCCATGTATTATATGTATTATATGTACTATATGTATTCCATTTACTATATGTATTATATGTACTATATGTATTCCATTTACTATATGTATTCCATGTACTATATGTATTCCATGTACTATATGTATTCCATGTACTATATGTATTATATGTACTATATGTATTCCATTTACTATATGTATTATATGTACTATATGTATTCCATGTACTATATGTATTATATGTACTATATGTATTATATGTACTATATGTATTCCATTTACTATATGTATTATATGTACTATATGTATTCCATTTACTATATGTATTATATGTACTATATGCATTCCATGTACTATATGTATTCCATTTACTATATGTATTATATGTACTATATGTATTCCATTTACTATATATATTATATGTACTATATGTATTCCATGTACTATATGTATTATATGTACTATATGTATTATATGTACTATATGTATTCCATGTATTATATGTATTATATGTACTATATGTATTCCATTTACTATATGTATTATATGTACTATATGTATTCCATTTACTATATATATTATATGTACTATATGTATTCCATGTACTATATGTATTATATGTACTATATGTATTATATGTACTATATGTATTCCATGTACTATATGTATTCCATTTACTATATGTATTCCATTTACTATATGTATTCCATTTACTATATGTATTCCATGTACTATATGTATTCCATGTACTATATGTATTCCATTTACTATATGTATTCCATTTACTATATGTATTCCATTTACTATATGTATTCCATGTACTATATGTATTCCATTTACTATATGTATTCCATGTAGTCCATGTATTCCATGTATTATATGTATTATATGTACTATATGTATTCCATTTACTATATGTATTCCATTTACTATATGTATTCCATGTATTATATGTATTCCATTTACTATATGCATTCCATTTACTATATGTATTCCATTTACTATATGTATTCCATTTACTATATGTATTCCATGTACTATATGTATTCCATTTACTATATGTATTCCATTTACTATATGTATTCCATTTACTATATGTATTCCATTTACTATATGTATTCCATGTACTATATGTATTCCATTTACTATATGTATTCCATTTACTATATGTATTCCATGTATTATATGTATTATATGTACTATATGTATTCCATGTACTATATGTATTATATGTACTATATGTATTATATGTACTATATGTATTCCATGTACTATATGTATTATATGTACTATATGTATTATATGTACTATATGTATTCCATGTATTATATGTATTATATGTACTATATGTATTCCATTTGCTATATGTATTATATGTACTATATGTATTCCATTTACTATATGTATTCCATGTACTATATGTATTCCATGTACTATATGTATTCCATGTACTATATGTATTCCATGTATTATATGTATTATATGTACTATATGTATTCCATTTACTATATGTATTATATGTACTATATGTATTCCATTTACTATATGTATTCCATGTACTATATGTATTCCATGTACTATATGTATTCCATGTATTATATGTATTATATGTACTATATGTATTCCATTTACTATATGTATTATATGTACTATATGTATTCCATTTACTATATGTATTCCATGTACTATATGTATTCCATGTACTATATGTATTCCATGTACTATATGTATTATATGTACTATATGTATTCCATTTACTATATGTATTATATGTACTATATGTATTCCATGTACTATATGTATTATATGTACTATATGTATTATATGTACTATATGTATTCCATTTACTATATGTATTATATGTACTATATGTATTCCATTTACTATATGTATTATATGTACTATATGCATTCCATGTACTATATGTATTCCATTTACTATATGTATTATATGTACTATATGTATTCCATTTACTATATATATTATATGTACTATATGTATTCCATGTACTATATGTATTATATGTACTATATGTATTATATGTACTATATGTATTCCATTTACTATATGTATTATATGTACTATATGTATTCCATGTACTATATGTATTATATGTACTATATGTATTCCATGTACTATATGTATTATATGTACTATATGTTTTCCATGTATTATATGTATTATATGTACTATATGTATTCCATTTACTATATGTATTCCATTTACTATATGTATTCCATGTATTATATGTATTCCATTTACTATATGTATTCCATTTACTATATGTATTCCATTTACTATATGTATTCCATGTACTATATGTATTCCATGTACTATATGTATTCCATTTACTATATGTATTCCATTTACTATATGTATTCCATGTACTATATGTATTCCATGTACTATATGTATTCCATTTACTATATGTATTCCATTTACTATATGTATTCCATTTACTATATGTATTCCATTTACTATATGTATTCCATGTACTATATGTATTCCATTTACTATATGTATTCCATGTAGTCCATGTATTCCATGTATTATATGTATTATATGTACTATATGTATTCCATTTACTATATGTATTCCATTTACTATATGTATTCCATTTACTATATGTATTCCATGTATTATATGTATTCCATTTACTATATGTATTCCATTTACTATATGTACTCCATTTACTATATGTATTCCATGTACTATATGTATTCCATGTACTATATGTATTCCATTTACTATACGTATTCCATTTACTATATGTATTCCATTTACTATATGTATTCCATTTACTATATGTATTCCATGTACTATATGTATTCCATTTACTATATGTATTCCATTTACTATATGTATTCCATGTATTATATGTATTCCATGTATTCCATGTAGTATGTGTATTACATGTATTCCATGTAGTATGTGTATTACATGTATTCCTTGTACTATATGTATTCCATGTATTCCATGTATTCCATGTATTATATGTATTATGTGTATTATATCTATTCCCTGTATTCCATGTAGTATGTGTATTACATGTATTCCATGTAGTATGTGTATTACATGTATTCCATGTATTCCATGTATTATATGTATTCCATGTATTCCATGTATTATATGTATTCCATGTATTATATGTATTATATGTATTATATGTATTCCATGTATTCTATGTATTATATGTATTCCATGTATTCCATGTATTCCATGTATTCCATGTATTATATGTATTCCATGTATTCCATGTATTATATGTATTCCATGTATTCCATGTATTATATGTATTATATGTATTCCATGTATTCCATGTATTCCATGTATTATATGTATTCCATGTATTCCATGTATTATATGTATTCCATGTATTATATGTATTATATGTATTATATGTATTCCATGTATTCCATGTATTATATGTATTCCATGTATTATATGTATTATATGTATTATATGTATTCCATGTATTCCATGTATTATATGTATTCCATGTATTATATGTATTATATGTATTCCATGTAGTATGTGTACTATATCTATTCCATGTATTCCATGTAGTATGTGTATTCCATGTATTCCATGTAGTATGTGTTTTCCATGTATTCCATGTAGTATGTGTATTCCATGTATTCCATGTAGTATGTGTATTCCATGTATTCCATGTATTATATGTATTCCATGTATTATGTGTATTCCATGTATTCCATATATTCCGTGTATTCCAGGGATTCCATGTATTCCGTGTACTCCATGTATTCCATGGATTCCATATATTCCGTGTATTCAATGTATTATGTGCATTACATGTATTCCATGTACTCCATGTATTATGTGCATTACATGTATTCCATGTACTCCATGTATTATGTGCATTACATGTATTCCATGTACTCCATGTATTATGTGTATTATATGGGGGGGGATTAAAAGAGAGTTTATGAAATGCGCCAGTGTGTCAGCAGCAAACCTTTCTCACTATGTGTGTAAACCCAGAAGAGAGAAGCTCATGTTAAAACAGCCATATACATTGTGATAAAAGAAACAGCACGGCACTGAAGGCAGACAAATCATAACATTGGAAAGGCCACTCACTGGTGCTGATGAGAAACTGGTTGGAGACCCCAGGGTGGTCGACGTCATGAATAGCACTGGCAAAGATGGCAGCTAGGATTTCCAGGTCTGTGAACACAGCCTGTGAAGAAAATAGGTGGAACAATCTACATGAGCAGCACTTCAGAACACAAATGGGACAAAAAAGTTTCATACAATCTCACGGTATAACCTCACTATTTGTCAGCACCAGGAACATGTCATTTTTGTTGTCCGTTGCAAAATGTTTAAAAACACTTTATATTGCCTTCCCTAATGAACACAACTCAGGCTACATTTAAAGCCAGTTTTAAACAAGACAAATATAAAAACTAATATCATTAGTGTGTGTTTAAAAGTCACATTATTAACAAAACATGAGCTAAAATGTAAAAAGAGGGGGCCATGCTAACAGCACTGTATCAAATCCTCCCAACAAAGATTCCCCCATAAAGCGACGGAGATGGTACATTCCCCTACCTCTAGAGCTGGCGTGGACAGCAGCACGTGAGTGGACTGGGTGACATCAGCAGCATGGATGTTATTGTGATAGGCTACATCGCCGTGGTAATGGTCTTCTAGAGTCATCAGGTAGGTTATAAAGGTGTCTAATGGTATTTTGAATGTTTTTAATAAATCTCTTTCCTGAAAATGAGAGAAAAATGTGACACTGTCAAAACAAGAGGTTACAATAACGAACTGCTATTCACACATACATTCACGGACGCACACAAACATAGTTAGCTGTATAAATTCCAGCAAGGTAAAACAACAGTTTTTATAACGTTTTTTTATAATTGTATAAACGTCCTCACCTGGAAAATTGTGTACATCATGACTGTTAAAGGCCGGTTTCCTGAAAGCTCGGTGACTTTAAACAGATTAAGGCCCCATTTATTGAGGTCCTCAAGCTCCTGAAATCAGACATCAAGGCCATTTTACACACACCACTTTCACCCAAACACATCATAGGAGACAGTATACAGTATATATATACTGAACACAAATATAAACGCAACATGCAACCATTTCAAAGATGTTACTGTGTTACAGTTCACATATGGAAATCAGTCAATTAAAATAAATTCATTAGGCCCTAATTTATGGATTTCACGATTGGGAATACAGATACATGTATGCATCTGTTGGTCACAGATCCCTTAAAAGAAAAGGTAAGGGCGTGAATCAGAAAACCAATCAGGATCTGGTGTAACTGCCTCATGCAGTGTGACACATCTCCTTCACATAGAGTTGATCAGGCTGTTGATTGTGGCCTGTGGAATGTTGTCCCACTCCTCTTCAATGGCTGTGCGAAGTTGCTGGAAATGGTTGGGAACTGGAACATGCCATCAGCAAGATTGAATCCCCGAGCTGACAAGATAAAAATCTGTCGTTCTGCCCCTGAACAAGGCAGTTAACCCAGTGTTCCTAGGCCGTCATTGAAAATAAGAATCTGTCCTTAACTGACATGCCTAGTTAAATAAAGGTGACATTTTTTGTTGTTGAAAAAATGGTGACATATCTGGTGAGTATGCAAAAAATATCCCAATGCCCCATTGCAGTGATTGGGGGCATTGGCCTGTGTACGGTGTCATCTTTTGAATAGGATGTTAAACGGGTGTCCTGACTCTGTGGTCACCAAAGATCCCATGGCACTTATTGTAAGAGTAGGGGTGTTAACCCCAGTGTTCTGGCTAAATTCCCAATCTGGCCCAATCATACCATCATGGTCACGGTTTACAATTGGCTAATTCATCCCCCCTCCTCTCCCCGGTAACAATTCCACAGGTCATTTCTGTAAATGAGAATGTGTTCTCAGTCAACTTACCGGGTTAAATAAAATACACATTTTCCATAACTTAAATTATATCAGGCATAAGATGGAATTCAATCGAAACAGCAAGTAAATCTTCACTGTCTGGGGATAAATAACGTAAAGATGTATGAGACAAGGTCTTTCGAACAGTCTCACAACTGAGATCTAACAGTCTGACAACTGAGGTTTAACAGTCTGACAACTGAGGTTTAATAGTCTGACAACTGAGGTCTAACAGTCTGACAACTGAGGTCTAACAGTCTGACAACTGAGGTCTAACAGTCTCACAACTGAGATCTAACAGTCTGACAACTGAGGTCCAACAGTCTGACAACTGAGGTCTAACAGTCTGACAACTGAGATCTAACAGTCTGACAACTGAGATCTAACAGTCTGACAACTGAGATCTAACAGTCTGACAACTGAGGTTTAACAGTCTGACAACTGACAACTGAGATCTAACAGTCTGACAACTGAGGTTTAACAGTCTGACAACTGAGATCTAACAGTCTGACAACTGAGATCTAACAGTCTGACAACTGAGATCTAACAGTCTGACAACTGAGATCTAACAGTCTGACAACTGAGATCTAATAGTCTGACAACTGAGATCTAACAGTCTGACAACTGAGATCTAATAGTCTGACAACTGAGGTCCAACAGTCTGACAACTGAGATCCAACAGTCTGACAACTGACAACTGAGATCTAACAGTCTGACAACTGAGATCCAACAGTCTGACAACTGACAACTGAGATCTAATAGTCTGACAACTGAGATCTAACAGTCTGACAACTGAGATCCAACAGTCTGACAACTGACAACTGAGATCTAATAGTCTGACAACTGAGATCCAACAGTCTGACAACTGACAACTGAGATCTAACAGTCTGACAACTGAGATCCAACAGTCTGACAACTGACAACTGAGATCTAATAGTCTGACAACTGAGATCTAACAGTCTGACAACTGACAACTGAGATCTAATAGTCTGACAACTGAGATCTAACAGTCTGACAACTGACAACTGAGATCTAATAGTCTGACAACTGAGATCTAACAGTCTGACAACTGAGGTTTAATAGTCTGACAACTGAGATCTAACAGTCTGACAACTGAGGTCCAACAGTCTGACAACTGACAACTGAGATCTAACAGTCTGACAACTGAGATCTAACAGTCTGACAACTGACAACTGAGATCTAATAGTCTGACAACTGAGATCTAACAGTCTGACAACTGAGATCTAATAGTCTGACAACTGAGATCTAACAGTCTGACAACTGACAACTGAGATCTAATAGTCTGACAACTGAGATCTAATAGTCTGACAACTGAGATCTAACAGTCTGACAACTGAGATCTAACAGTCTGACAACTGAGATCTAATAGTCTGACAACTGACAACTGAGATCTAACAGTCTGACAACTGAGATCTAACAGTCTGACAACTGAGATCTAACAGTCTGACAACTGAGATCTAACAGTCTGACAACTGAGATCTAATAGTCTGACAACTGACAACTGAGATCTAACAGTCTGACAACTGAGATCTAACAGTCTGACAACTGAGATCTAGCAGTCTGACAACTGACAACTGAGATCTAACAGTCTGACAACTGAGATCTAATAGTCTGACAACTGAGGTCCAACAGTCTGACAACTGAGATCCAACAGTCTGACAACTGAGATCTAACAGTCTGACAACTGACAACTGAGATCTAATAGTCTGACAACTGAGATCTAATAGTCTGACAACTGAGATCTAACAGTCTGACAACTGACAACTGAGATCTAATAGTCTGACAACTGAGATCTAATAGTCTGACAACTGAGATCTAACAGTCTGACAACTGAGATCTAACAGTCTGACAACTGAGATCCAACAGTCTGACAACTGACAACTGAGATCTAATAGTCTGACAACTGAGATCTAACAGTCTGACAACTGAGATCTAACAGTCTGACAACTGAGATCCAACAGTCTGACAACTGACAACTGAGATCTAATAGTCTGACAACTGAGATCTAACAGTCTGACAACTGAGATCTAACAGTCTGACAACTGAGATCTAACAGTCTGACAACTGAGATCTAACAGTCTGACAACTGACAACTGAGATCTAACAGTCTGACAACTGACAACTGAGATCTAATAGTCTGACAACTGAGATCTAATAGTCTGACAACTGAGATCTAACAGTCTGACAACTGACAACTGAGATCTAACAGTCTGACAACTGACAACTGAGATCTAATAGTCTGACAACTGAGATCTAACAGTCTGACAACTGAGATCTAATAGTCTGACAACTGAGATCTAACAGTCTGACAACTGACAACTGAGATCTAATAGTCTGACAACTGAGATCTAATAGTCTGACAACTGAGATCTAACAGTCTGACAACTGAGGTCCAACAGTCTGACAACTGAGGTCCAACAGTCTGGCAACTAACAACCAAGGGACAAAAAACTAAAGCCAGTATCATCTTAATATGCCCCTTGAGCCAATCAGCAAACCACAGTGGTGTAACATTACAGAGGTGACCCTTTAAGGCATCCTATTGGTGTAACATTACAGAGGTGACCCTTTAAGGCATCCTATTGGTGTAACATTACAGAGGTGACCCTATAAGGCATCCTATTGGTGTAACATTACAGAGGTGACCCTTTAAGGCATCCTATTGGTGTAACATTACAGAGGTGACCCTTTAAGGCATCCTATTGGTGTAACATTACAGAGGTGACCCTTTAAGGCATCCTATTGGTGTAACATTACAGAGGTGACCCTTTAAGGCATCCTATTGGTGTAACATTACAGAGGTGACCCTTTAAGGCATCCTATTTCCTGGATCTCAATAGAATCAATGTAGTCCTCATCACTGTGTCGGACATCTACTACGTCAAACTTGATCAAATCAGTTTCAGCCTAAATCTGATTGGTGATGAGTGTTAGAAGGTTAATAAGCACTAGAACATGGTCTAGCTCTGGCGTCAACCTCTAGCTAGCTACGACGGTGCGGGACAGTACTATCAACAAGGATCAGTGGGATAACGACTAGAATAATAATAAAAACAGCATACAATGAAGAGGCCCGGGGTCAGGCTTCTCTTCACCTTGGGAAAAGTCCAGATAAAAGCCCAGCCAGGGATTATGTAGCTATGTAGAGGTTAAGTCCCTTGCTCAAGGGCACAACAGCAGTAATTCCTAAGTTAATATCAGATAAATCATTTACTCTAGTATTTACTCTATTCAACAAAAGCGTGCCATGATGATCAGACTGCTCTCGTACGCGTTTGTTTAACCTTCCTGGAATACACTCTAGCTAAGAGAAGCTAAGAGCATCTGTTAAATGACTAAAATGTCAATATAAAGTCAAAAAGCTCCTTCACCGTAGCCAGTTGGTCCTCTGTGTCGGTCTTGACCCCGAAGCGAGGTATATTAGAGTTGGAGAGGCTAGTGCTGTGCTGCAGCTTCTTCACGCCACTGATCTGACACATGGGCTTGGCGTTCTTCTTGTCCGTCCTCTCTTTCTGCGTCTGTGGACATGGCATCTCCACGTCATGCTGCTTGTCTGGGGGGAGAGAAGTAGCAAATAGTTAGAGGAGCAATAGACAATACACAAAGGGATTTTTTTGGGGCCTATTTTGTGCTTTTAGGGCCAAATCCTAACTTAAGATCACATTGTCCCCTAATCATGTATTTCTATTCATTATGGATCACCAGCCAATTTAAGGCAGTTATATACAATACAACAACAAACAAGCATTACATTACACAACAGAATTTACAACACATTGTGTTCCCTCAAGCCGCTACTCTACTACTACATATCTACAATACAAAATCCATGTGTACGTGTGTGTATAGTGCGTATTTTATCATGTGTGTATGCGTGTGTCTGGGTGTGTGTGTGTGTGTGTGTGTGTCTGGGCCTGTGCCTGTGTGTGTGTGTGTGTCTGGGCCTGTGTGTGTGTGTCTGGGCCTGTGCCTGTGTGTGTGTGTGTGTGTGTGTGTGTGTGTGTGTGTGTGTGTGTGTGTGTGTGTGTGTGTGTGTGTGTGTGTGTGTGTGTGTGTGTGTGTGTGTGTGTGTGTGTGTGTGTGTCTGGGCCTGTGCATGTGTGTGTGTGTGTATTTTTATCTCTGTTTTTCTAAACAGATTTTACTTCTTTCATCAGTTACCTGATGTGGAATAGAATACTGTGCACCTCCCATAGTCTGTCCTGGACTTGGGGATTGCGAAGAGACCACTGGTGGCATGTCTTGTGCGGTATGTATGGGTGTCTGAGCTGTGTGCTAGTAGTTTAAACAGACAGCTCAGTGCATTCAACAAGTCAATATTTCTTACAAATACAAGTAGTGATGAACCAGTAGTCCAGGTGCGACAAAACAAGGGCCTGTAGGACCTGCCTTGTTGATCGTGTTGTAAACAGGGCAGAGCAGCGCTTTCTTATGCACATACCTCTATTGAGGTCAATTGGGGACTTGAGTAACACACACTGATCTCAAGTTAGGATTGGCCCTTATTAACTATCTAACACACACATGCACATCGCCCATGGTAGCTTTTAATAAAACAGAATGGATTGTTGTACCCATATGATTTTGAGGCTTTTTGGTGATTGGGAGTTTCAGTTTCAGGGAAAATTTGTGGACTGAGTGATTGAGACTCTTTACTTGTCTCTTGGAGACTATTTGGGGACCTTGGATACTGGACACTGTTTGGGGACCTTGGAGACTGAGGACTGTTTGGAGACCTTGGAGACAGGGGACTGTTTGGAGACCTTGGAGACAGGGGACTGTTTGGAGACCTTGGAGACTGAGGACTGTTTGGGGACCTTGGAGACAGGGGACTGTTTGGGGACCTTGGAGACAGGGGACTGTTTGGAGACCTTGGAGACAGGGGACTGTTTGGAGACCTTGGAGACGGGGGACTGTTTGGAGACCTTGGAGACAGGGGACTGTTTGGGAAACTTGGAAACCGGGAATTGTTAGAGGAACTTGGAGACTAGGGACTGTTTGGGGAACTTGGAGACGGGGAACTGTTTGGGGACCTTGGTGACTGGGGACTGTTTGGGGATATTGGGTACTGCTTAGGGACATTGGAGACTGTGGACTGTTTGGGGACCTTGGGTACTGCTTGGGGACCTAGGAGACTGGGGTCTGCTTTGGGATCTTGGAGACTTGGAACTGTTTGGGGACCTTGGAGACTGGGGATTGTTTGGGGACCTTGGGGAATGGGGACTGCTTGTGGACCTCAGAGACCAGGACTGCTCGGGGACTGTTTGGGGAACGGGGACTGTTTGGGGACCTTGGGGAATGGGGACTGTTTGGGACCTCAGGGATTGCTTGGGGACCATGGAGGATTGGTATTGTTGTTCTTTCAGTTTATTTGTTTTGTAAATTGATTGTTTGTGTACCTGTTTGTTTGCCATTTTACTGCATTGTCAGGAGATTGTAACATAAGCATTTAGCTGTACCCGCTATAACATCTGCTATACTGTGTACCCGACCAATAAACTTTGATTCGACTTGAACTTGTTGTTATAAATACTGAAAATCACACAGCAAAGTCAGCCAGTCTTACCTAAGAAGGTGCTGGAGATGAACTCAGAGACCTGGTTCCCTGAGCGACTCATCTCAGACAGGTGAGACAGCTCCCTGTTCAACATCCTCTTGAACTGGACACAGACAGTGAGTGAGAGAGAGAAAGAAATAGAGAGGGTGAAAGAAAGAAAGCGTTACTCTTCCACATACATGACATTGTATATAAATGGGAAACAGTAACAGACTTTTGATCTCAATGAGACTTGCTTAGATGGAATATAATGATATTCTCTTTCTGTCATTATCAGATGTTTTTACAATGCATTATGAAGTTCAGGCACTTTCAGCAGACTCTCACAGATACTGTGAGTAGCAACTGCAAACATAGTTCAGATAGTATGTCTGGTTTGATTTAAGGATGAGGTTCTGCGGAACTATTATTTTTGCCTTATTTCACATACTATTCACCAAAGACTGGAGTGTGATACTTCTGTCATGTTTGAGCACAGCAATTTCCATATGACTTTGAAAGAGACAAGTAGGCAGCTCGTCCTCAACAACAAAACAGCTAAATACATAAGTCTACCCACAGCACATTTGCGTAAACAAATCTATACAATATGGCTAACAAATTCTGACACAATGCTGAGGTGGAAATACGACTAGTTCCTGCACTAGTTACTGCTATCTCCAATCTCTCCTACTGTACATACATCACAGATCATCACAACGATGTCACATTATTTACCCTTTTGATCTAAATTAAAATGACTGCATTGATGGGAACACTTTAACAAATGAGTAAAGTAAACCCTTCTCTCACGGGATTGGAATAACACTGAATGAATGGACATAATCCAAAGGCGGCCAGGAGAACCTACAAGCTTTAACATAAGCTTGGCCATTTGGGTCATGTTCATTACGGCACATGATGGAAAACACGAGAGTTTCTTATTGGACCAGGTAGCTCAGGTTGTCTCTCCCTGTTTAGTCTGTATTCTGTATTCTTCAATTTGGTGCCTAATGAACTCAGCACTAAATTTTATTGAATTCAAAATTAGCATCATGGACAACATACTTTTATGTATCCCCATGACACAGAACGTAAGTAGTTTGCCTCCGGCATTTTCAACGCAGTCAATCAAATGTAAAGAGTCATAAAGATGGATAGATCCAAAACAAGAATGCAAAAGCCTTCCCTCAAATCCTCGTTATACAATCAATCATGGCATCATCCATATACTAGTGTCCCCAGGGCCATGATGAAATAATCAACTAATTCTTCCCAGGCAAATAAAGGCAAATAATCCCAGGGGTTCGTAACAAGATTGGATAAAGAAGGAGCAAGAACAGGAGTGTCCAAAAAAGACAAAGAAATCACTGTATCACTATAAGAAATCTAGGCATGGCTATAAAAAATATTGTAAAGTATTATCAATAACAGTATCCAATGAGGAATAACAGGATAGAATGGGTCCGACAGCTCCGTTAGACAAGAAGCTGCATTAGAAGGACACTAGTCGGCTGCATCTCCCACTAGCTCTTCAGCGATGACCTAACGTAGCTGTGGAGATGACGCTAGCCACGTCTGAGGAAGACTGCACTCCTGTCAACAACTGCCTGGGTTCTCACCCAATCGCATCAGCCCGCCGCTGAGAGCTAACCAATCAGCGGCCATTGAGACCAAATGGAAGCGAGAGCACTCGCTCTTCATCTGGCATTCCATTTTCTCTGTTTGAATACATGAATAAATAATGAAGTCAAAATGAAGACCCTAGATCTGTCTAATTATAGGTCTCATCTTGGTGTCCTCACAGTGCATCTGTCTAATTATAGGTCTCATCTTGGTGTCCTCACAGTGCATCTGTCTAATTATAGGTCTCATCTTGGTGTCCTCACAGTGCATCACTCGAATTATAGGACTCATCTTGGTGTCCTCACAGTGCATCTGTCTAATTATAGGACTCATCTTGGTGTCCTCACAGTGCATCTGTCTAATTATAGGACTCATCTTGGTGTCCTCACAGTGCATCTGTCTAATTATAGGACTCATCTTGGTGTCCAAATGGATGTGTATTTACTCAGATGAGATATCAGCAGTGTGTATATATGGCAATAGTCTTGGTGAACACTTACAAGACAGAGTAAACTTAATGTAGACTACTACAACTACTAGCCATGAGTTACCCAGCAGAGCTAAATGAGCGGAGCTAAATGAACTGAATGCCTGTTAGGTTCACTTCGAGGAGTATAACACTGTGCCTTGCGGTGAAAGCCCCTGTTTTTCCTGATGACTGTGTGATCTCGCTCTCCGTGGCCAATGAGTGCAAAACATTTATACAGGTTAACAATCACAAGGCTGCCGGGCCAGACGGAATATCAAATCAAATCAATTTATATAGCCCTTCTTACATCAGCTGATATCTCAACGTGCTGTACAGAAACCCAGCCTAAAACCCCAAGAGAGGAACCAGGCTATGAGGGGTGGCCAGTCCTCTTCTGGCTGTGCCGGGTGGAGATTATAACAGAACATGGCCAAGATGTTCAAATGTTCATAAATGACCAGCATGGTCAAATAATAACAATCACAGTAGTTGTCGAGGGTGCAGCAAGTCAGCGTGTTCTCAAAGCATGTGGACCAACTGGCAGGTGTCTTCACAGACATTTTCAATCTATCTTTGTACCAGTCTGTAATCCTATGTTTCAATCTGACCATCATTGTCCCTGTTCTCAAGATCTCCAAGGTAACCTGCGTAAATGACTATCGCCATGTAGCACTCACATATTTAATTATGAAGTGCTTTGAAAGGCTGGTCATGACACATATCAACACCATCATCTCAGACAGCCTAGACCCACTTCAATTCACATACCACCCCAAACAGATCCACAGATGATGCAATCTCAATTGCACTTCACACTGCCCTCTCCCACCTGGACAAAAGGGGAAATAACTATGCGAGAATGCTGTTCATAGACTACAGCACAGCGTTCAACACCATAGTGCCCTCCAAACTCATCACTAAGCTAAGTACCCTGGGACCAAACACCTCCCTCTGCAACTGGATCCTGAACTTCCCTACGGGCCGGCCCCAGGTGGTAAGGGTAGGCAACAACACATCTGCCACACTGATCCTCAACACGGGGGCACCTCAGGGGTGCGTGCTTAGTCCCTTCCTGTACTCCCTGTTACCCACGACTGCGTGGCCACGCACGACTCCAACACCATCATCAAGTTTGCTGACATCACAATGGTGGTAGGCCTGATCACCGATGGCGGTGAGTCAGCCTACAGGGAGGAGGTCAGAGACTTAATAGTGTGGTGCCAGGACAACAACCTCTCCCTCAACATCAGTAAGACCAAAGATCTGAACATGGACTAGAAAGAGGGGAGAGCACGCAACCATCCACATCAACGGGGCTGCAGTGGAGTGGGTCGAGAGCTTCAATTTCCTTGGCGTGCACATCACTAAGGACAAAACATGGTCCACACACACTCGCACAGACATGAAGAGGGCACGGCAGAGCCTCTTCCCTCTCAGGGTGCTAAAAAAGTTCACATCACCACTTGGTATAGCAAATGCACCCCCTTGACCGTAAAGCTCAAGAGAGTGTGGTACGGACAGCCCAGTACATCACTGGGGTCGAACTCCATGCTATCCAGGACCTCTATATCAGGCGTCAGAGGAAGGCACAAAAAATGACCAAAAACTCCAGCCACCCAAGCCATAAACTGTTCACTCTGCTACTGTACCATCCGGCAAATGGTACCAGAGCATCGGCTCTCGGACCAACAGGCTCCAAGACAGCTTCTACCCCCAAGCTATAAGACTGCTAAATAGCCAGACTGCTAAAGTCAATGAATGGTACTTGAACTATCTGCACTGACCCTATGCACTGTTACTAGACTATATATGCAAACCATATACACACTTACTCACACACATTGACACTCCCACACAAAACACATACACTACACACACAGACCAACACCACACAAACACACATACATACACACACTTTTACACTTATCATTTGCTGCTTCTACTCTGTTCTTTATTTAACTCTTATTGTTATCTATCCTGATGACTAGTCACTTTACCCTGCCTTCATGCACATATCTATCTAAAATACTTCATACCTCTGCACATTGATCTGGTACTGGTACTCCCTGTATGTAGCTCCACATTGATCTGGTACTGGTACTCCCTGTATATAGCTCCACATTGATCTGGTACTGGTACTCCCTGTATATAGCTCCACATTGATCTGGTGCTGGTACTCCCTGTATGTAGCTCCACATTGATCTGGTGCTGGTACTCCTGTATGTAGCTACACATTGATCTGGTACTGGTACTCCCTGTATATAGCTCCACATTGATCTGGTGCTGGTACTCCCTGTATATAGCTCCACATTGATCTGGTGCTGGTACTCCTGTATGTAGCTACACATTGATCTGGTACTGGTACTCCCTGTATATAGCTCCACATTGATCTGGTGCTGGTACTCCCTGTATGTAGCTCCACATTGATCTGGTACTGGTACTCCCTGTATATAGCTCCACATTGATCTGGTGCTGGTACTCCTGTATGTAGCTACACATTGATCTGGTACTGGTACTCCCTGTATATAGCTCCACATTGATCTGGTACTGGTACTCCCTGTATATAGCTCCACATTGATCTGGTACTGGTACTCCCTGTATGTAGCTACACATTGATCTGGTACTGGTACTCCCTGTATATAGCTCCACATTGATCTGGTGCTGGTACTCCTGTATATAGCTGC
>NC_034196.2:38653409-38713409 GCF_002021735.2 Oncorhynchus kisutch
CTAGAAACACAAGCATTTGCTGCACCTGTGATAACAACGACAAATCTGTGGAAGCGAAGTATAAACTTTTATTTTATTTATTTAATCCATCAAAATTCAGTGAACATGAACGCAGCTTCCTTTGCAATTCGAAGCAGAATCAATCAGAAGCAGATACACTATATGACCAAAAGTATGTGGACACCTCCTCGTCAAACATCTCATTCCAAAATCAGGGACATTAATATGGAGTTGGTCCCCCCCTTTGATGCTATAACAGCCTCCACTCTTCTGGGAAGGCTTTCCACTAGATGTTGGAACATTGCTGCGGGGACTTGCTTCCATTCAGCCACAAGAGTGTTAGTGAGGTCTGGCACTTATGTTGGGTGATTAGGCCTGGCTCGCAGTCTGAGTTCCAATTCAAGGTTTTTGATGGGGTTGAGGTCAGGGCTCTGTGCAGGCCAATCAAGTTCTTCCACACCGATCTCAACAATCTATTTCTCTATGGATATCGCTTTGTGCACGCGGGCATTGTCATTCGGAAACAGGAAAGGGCATTCCCCAAACTGATGCCACAAAGCTGGAAGCTCAGAATTGTCTAAAATGGTTATGTTATGCTGTAACGTTAAGATTTCCCTTCACTGAAACTAAGGGGCCTAGCCCGAACCATGAAAAACAGCCCCAGACCATTATTCTTCTTCCACCAAACGTTACAGTTTTGGGCAGGTAGTGTTGTCCTGACATCCGCCAAACCCAGATTTGTCCGTCAGACTACCAGCACGATTCATCACTCCAGAGAATGCATTTCCACTGCTCCAGAGTACAATGGTGATGAGCTTTACACCACTCCAGCCGACGCTTGACATTGCACATAGTGATCTTAGGCTTGTGTGCGGCTGCTCGGCTATGGAAACCCATTACATAAAGCTCATGATGAACAGTTATTGTGCTGACGTTACTTCCAGGAGCAGTTTTGAACTCAGTAGTTAGTGTTGCAACCGAGGACAGAAGATTTTTACGCGCTATGTGCTTCAGACACTCGTCGGTCCTGTTCTGTGAGCTTGTGTGGCCTACCACTTCGTGGCTGAGCCGTTGTTGCTCCTAGACGTATCCACTTCACAATAACAGCACTTACAGAAAGACCGAGGCAGCTCTAGCAGGGCAGAAATGTAAAGAACTGACTTATTGAAAAGGTGGCATCTTATCTTGACACGTTTAAAGTCACTGAGCTCTTCAGTAAGGCTATTCTACTTTCAATGTTTGTCTATGGAGATTGCATGGCTGTGTGTTTGATATTATACACCTGTCAGCAACTAATTTGAAGGGGTGTCCACATATTTTTGTATATATTTTGTATGTCTTTGATGAACACTTCCTGGTTGTGATGAATAGCTAATGAAGGGTTGGGGATGGTAGAAAACAGTGGAGGCTACTGAGGGGAGGACAGCTCATAATAATGGCTGGAATGGAGTGAATGGAACACTTGTGTTTGATACCATTCCATTCACTCCATTCCAGACACTACAGACATTCCACACATCCTCCCCTCAGCAGCCTCCACTGGTGGGAAACAGTGCAGCACTATTCATATAACACCCACTAGTCCTGTGCTCTGGTCCTCAGCCAGCCTTTCACACAGGGACAGACTGGTCATGGAGGAGCTAATTTGTAAAACAAATCCATGGGGATCTGTAGTGGCTCTCTACTGTACTTAAAGGGGAGGGCCTATCTAGGACCGAAGCACAATGATACTGTAGTTGGGTGTCTTCTTAAAGGGGATGCTGGTAGATATTATGCGTCTGCACAACGATTGTCGTTTTAATGGGAATGGCTGTAGAAAAGTGGCAGTTTGGTCTGGGATGAATGATCTGGATAGGTCTGATATCGTGACACAACTAGTGTATTCTGTGTTAGTCTACTTGTGTGTGTAGTGTACACACCCCATACAAACACTCTTGGAATATTACCATATACTGTATACAGCTCTCAAATAAGACAACGGTGTAAAAGTAAAGCATAAAGGAGGGACTGTGGGCTGGAGTGCAGCACAGTTGGTCAATGCTGTAAAATACGCTATGCTACAACACCTACACAACCACCGGAGTTAGCTTCGAGAGAAAACAAGAAGTTGAACCAAGCATCAAAGTAGACAAACTATCTCTTCTGATTTTGGTGAAATGTTACGACTACACTAAGCTGTTTACAATTAGCTTCAAATGCTAGCTAGGAACCATTGTCCTTCCCCAGAAAGGAAACAACAAACAAATAATCATAAGGTAAAAATGCTAACGCTAGGCTAAAACTAGGCTAATGCTAAAATAATGCCAGGCTAACATCCCAGGTAAACTTCACCCTTGAGTCGTCACAGACAGAAAGAAATCAAGCGGAAGCCCTTTTTATCCTCAAAAAGCTGTTCAAATAAACACGTTTCTTATTTATTAGATGTGGATTAGGATTAGGATTGGTCCTTTCATTATGATGATGGGGTTATTGATTGAGAGCATTGATTGGAAAGACGTCCGCTGCGAGCCTGATTTCACAGTGTGGGGCTAATGTACGATGGATTAGTTTTAATCATCCATTAAGAAGTTTGTTTATAGCTTGTTCTTAACCTATAATACGTGAATGCTGGGAGTAATAGTTTTCATATAACACCCGACCACCACAACCAGCACCACACTCAGTCTTCCTCTGCCTCTTCAGTGAAATAATGAGTTTAAATACAATAACTAGTAATCTCTAGAGAATATGGTAAGGAATAGTGTAGCATTACAGTAATTTACTGTATAGCTACAGAAGCTACTCTTATTAACAATCCCCATTCATGAACACTTGATCAAAAGGATTTATGTGCATATCTTATAGAACTGTGGTGAATTGTTACACACTGTGATCATACAGGTGATATCATGGTGAGGCGAGGACATCGACCCCGGGGACATAAGCCATTTTTAGCAGGAAAGCGGAACAACGTTAGACAGTAGTGCTGTTTGGTTGCTTGTCTAACATAAGGCCTCAGCTGATACTAGTGTGTAGCCTGTCGAACCGAAGCCAGAGGCCCCAGGGCTTTGTGGTTCGCTAGAATGGAGCCAAGCCTGTGTCACTGGGTTTGAAGCTTCTTTGGGCTGGCACTGGCCTGTGTGTGTGATTAAAGCCACCAGAAGGAGCAGGGTACCACATCGTCGTGCTTCCCACTTCTCTGTGGTTTCCTTTTGGAGCAGTAGAACAACCACTGCATCTCACACCCACACAGTCACATTTCACACAAACATATAACGTGCCTACTACGTTCATCTAATGATTTCTATTCTAAAGGTCATTTCAACCATTTAGACCAAAATAAGCAACTGTAAAAGTCTCAAGGAAAAATGCTTATATCTACAATTACAATTAAGTTGAGCACAGCTCTCCCATCTCTGGCTTCATTACGAACGTAGCTTGCTACATGTCCAAGAACACAAAATAAATGCCACCAACAACAGCATGACTTAGAAGTCAAAGCTTCAAGGAAGATAGAAGAATGCTTATGACCAACAATTACAATAGTGTCAAGTCCATCTCATGACCACGAAAACAAAATAACTGGCATCAACTACACAAAGCTGAACATCTCAATTCCTCAGACATAGTGTATCATGATGGAGAAAGTGATATAACAGTCAAGGAGACTAGTCCTTGGTGGGTTAGAGACCTGGACTTGAATGGAGCCAGCTGAGATCAAAGACTAAGAAGTTGGAGCTAGAAACTGCTCTACGGTCAGTTTAGCATTTTTCCACTCTGACACCACAACACACACACACACACACACACACACACACACACACACACACACACACACACACACACACACACACACACACACACACACACACACACACACACACACACACACACACACACACAGGGACTGGGAAGGGGGTATGTGGTGAGCTTGTGTTAGTGTTCTCACTCTACTAGCTTGGTGGTCCAGTGTGTTAGTGTTCTCTCTCTCTACTAGCCTGGTGGTCCAGTGTGTTAGTGTTCTCTCTCTACTAGCCTGGTGGTCCAGTGTGTTAGTGTTCTCTCTCTACTAGCCTGGTGGTCCAGTGTGTTAGTGTTCTCTCTCTCTACTAGCCTGGTGGTCCAGTGTGTTAGTGTTCTCTCTCTCTACTAGCCTGGTGGTCCAGTGTGTTAGTGTTCTCTCTCTACTAGCCTGGTGGTCCAGTGTGTTAGTGTTCTCTCTCTACTAGCCTGGTGGTCCAGTGTGTTAGTGTTCTCTCTCTACTAGCCTGGTGGTCCAGTGTGTTAGTGTTCTCTCTCTCTACTAGCCTGGTGGTCCAGTGTGTTAGTGTTCTCTCTCTACTAGCCTGGTGGTCCAGTGTGTTAGTGTTCTCTCTCTACTAGCCTGGTGGTCCAGTGTGTTAGTGTTATCTCTCTCTACTAGCCTGGTGGTTCAGTGTGTTAGTGTTCTCTCTCTACTAGCCTGGTGGTCCAGTGTGTTAGTGTTCTCTCTCTACTAGCCTGGTGGTCCAGTGTGTTAGTGTTCTCTCTCTCTACTAGCCTGGTGGTCCAGTGTGTTAGTGTTCTCTCTCTCTACTAGCCTGGTGGTCCAGTGTGTTAGTGTTCTCTCTCTACTAGCCTGGTGGTCCAGTGTGTTAGTGTTCTCTCTCTACTAGCCTGGTGGTCCAGTGTGTTAGTGTTCTCTCTCTCTACTAGCCTGGTGGTCCAGTGTGTTAGTGTTCTCTCTCTACTAGCCTGGTGGTCCAGTGTGTTAGTGTTCTCTCTCTACTAGCCTGGTGGTCCAGTGTGTTAGTGTTATCTCTCTCTACTAGCCTGGTGGTTCAGTGTGTTAGTGTTCTCTCTCTACTAGCCTGGTGGTCCAGTGTGTTAGTGTTCTCTCTCTCTACTAGCCTGGTGGTCCAGTGTGTTAGTGTTCTCTCTCTCTACTAGCCTGGTGGTCCAGTGTGTTAGTGTTCTTTCTCTCTACTAGCCTGGTGGTCCAGTGTGTTAGTGTTCTCTCTCTCTACTAGCCTGGTGGTCCAGTGTGTTAGTGTTCTCTCTCTACTAGCCTGGTGGTCCAGTGTGTTAGTGTTCTCTCTCTACTAGCCTTGTGGTCCAGTGTGTTAGTGTTCTTTCTCTCGACTAGCCTGGTTGTCCAGTGTGTTAGTGTTCTCTCTCTCTACTAGCCTGGTGGTCCAGTGTGTTAGTGTTCTCTCTCTCTACTAGCCTGGTGGTCCAGTGTGTTAGTGTTCTCTCTCTCTACTAGCCTGGTGATCCAGTGTGTTAGTGTTCTCTCTCTCTACTAGCCTGGTGGTCCAGTGTGTTAGTGTTCTCTCTCTACTAGCCTGGTGGTCCAGTGTGTTAGTGTTCTCTCTCTCTACTAGCCTGGTGATCCAGTGTGTTAGTGTTCTCTCTCTCTACTAGCCTGGTGGTCCAGTGTGTTAGTGTTCTCTCTCTACTAGCCTGGTGATCCAGTGTGTTAGTGTTCTCTCTCTCTCTACTAGCCTGGTGGTCCAGTGTGTTAGTGCTCTAGAAACTGCTCTCTTCAGTATGACATGACAACAACAGAATAGATGGCTACAGTCCATACAGTATGACATGACAACAACAGAATAGATGGCTACAGTCCATACAGTATGACATGACAACAACAGAATAGATGGCTATAGTCCATACAGTATGACAACAACAGAATAGATGGCTACAGTCCATACAGTATGACATGACAACAACAGGATAGATGGCTACAGTCCATACAGTATGAGACAAGTCTCCTCTCTCCCTGCCTCTCTTATTCATACTGGTTGGACTGGTATATCCTTTTTGCTCTCAGTCTCTTCTCCTCACACTGACATAAGATCTCCCAGACGATCCCTCTTCCTTTCCACTGGCAATTTTTTTCCACATTTTCCTCCTTCTCCTCTCTATACCGCTCCTCACCTCTCCTGTCTTCACCTCTCCTCTCTCCCCCTCTCTTCACCTCTCCTGTCTTCTTTTTATCTCTCTTCACCTCTATTCTCCCCTCCTCTCCTCTCCTCTCCTCTCCTCTCCTCTCCTCTCCTCTCCTCTCCTCTCCTCTCCTCTCCTCTCCTCTCCTCTCCTCTCCTCTCCTCTCCTCTCCTCTCCTCTCCTCTCCTCTCCTCTCCTCTCCTCTCCTGTCCTCTCCTCTCCTCTCCTCTCCTCTCCTCTCCTCTCCTGTCCTCTCCTCTCCTCTCCTCTCCTCTCCTCTCCTCTCCTCTCCTCTCCTCTCCTCTCCTCTCCTCTCCTCTCCTCTCCTCTCCTCTCCTCTCCTCTCCTCTCCTCTCCTCTCCTCTCCTCTCCTCTCCTCTCCTCTCCTCATTGGCACCAGGAAGCCACTGGCCTTAAGCCCCTGAAGGAGTTGCACCATCTCTGTTATGGCAGGTGCTGCATGTATATGCTAGATGAGTTAAGTTGGAATCCAGTTGAGATGAAGTGGGTACATTATGTTACAGTTTCCAGTAAGATAGTATAATCAACCTGTGACCCTTATGTGAAATATTTAAAATGCCTGCTAAGAGAGACAGACACACACAAATAAACACACAGCTATCTCTCTCTCTCATTTTTAACACAGAGCCGGGATTGAATTGACGACATGGTTTCCATGGTAACGTGGGTGAGCATGCGGGTCTGCAGCCGAGGTGGGGTGTGTGGCACATGCCTAAGCCTGTCTGTCTGCGCACAGTGTGTGTGTGTGTCTGAGCACAGTGTGTGTGTCTGCGGGAGAGAGCGAGAGAGAGCGAGAGAGAGTGTGTGTGTGTGTATGTGTGTGACTGTGTGTATGTGTGTGTGCCTTCATCAGTATGCAGCTGGGCAGAGTGATGCCGGTACGTCAGGCGCATTCTCAGTGCAGCGGGAAAAATATAAACAAGAAAACGAAGGGAAGGGAAAAAGGGGGAAAGGAAGGGGGAGAGAGATAGAGGACTGAAGGGTGAAAGAGAGAGAGGACTGAAGGGTGAAAGAGAGAGAGGACTGAAGGGTGAAAGAGAGAGAGGACTGAAGGGTGAAAGAGAGAGAGGACTGAAGGGTGAAAGAGATAGAGGACTGAAGGGTGAAAGAGAGAGAGGCTTGAAGGGTGAAAGAGATAGAGGACTGAAGGGTGAAAGAGAGAGAGGATTGAAGGGTGAAAGAGAGAGAGGACTGAAGGGTGAAAGAGAGAGAGGACTGAAGGGTGAAAGAGAGAGAGGACTGAAGGGTGAAAGAGAGAGAGGACTGAAGGGTGAAAGAGATAGAGGATTGAAGGGGGAGAGAGATAGAGGACTGAAGGGTGAAAGAGAGAGAGGATTGAAGGGTGAAAGAGAGAGAGGATTGAAGGGTGAAAGAGAGAGAGGACTGAAGGGTGAAAGAGAGAGAGGACTGAAGGGTGAAAGAGAGAGAGGACTGAAGGGTGAAAGAGATAGAGGATTGAAGGGGGAGAGAGATAGAGGACTGAAGGGTGAAAGAGAGAGAGGATTGAAGGGTGAAAGAGAGAGAGGATTGAAGGGTGAAAGAGAGAGAGGACTGAAGGGTGAAAGAGAGAGAGGACTGAAGGGTGAAAGAGAGAGAGGATTGAAGGGTGAAAGAGAGAGAGGATTGAAGGGTGAAAGAGAGAGAGGACTGAAGGGTGAAAGAGAGAGAGGACTGAAGGGTGAAAGAGAGAGAGGACTGAAGGGTGAAAGAGAGAGAGGACTGAAGGGTGAAAGAGAGAGAGGACTGAAGGGTGAAAGAGAGAGAGGACTGAAGGGTGAAAGAGAGAGAGGATTGAAGGGTGAAAGAGAGAGAGAGGACTGAAGGGTGAAAGAGAGAGAGGATTGAAGGGTGAAAGAGAGAGAGGACTGAAGGGTGAAAGAGAGAGAGGATTGAAGGGTGAAAGAGAGAGAGGATTGAAGGGTGAAAGAGAGAGAGGACTGAAGGGTGAAAGAGAGAGAGGACTGAAGGGTGAAAGAGAGAGAGGACTGAAGGGTGAAAGAGAGAGAGGACTGAAGGGTGAAAGAGAGAGAGGACTGAAGGGTGAAAGAGAGAGAGGACTGAAGGGTGAAAGAGAGAGAGGACTGAAGGGTGAAAGAGAGAGAGGACTGAAGGGTGAAAGAGATAGAGGACTGAAGGGTGAAAGAGAGAGAGGCTTGAAGGGTGAAAGAGATAGAGGACTGAAGGGTGAAAGAGAGAGAGGATTGAAGGGTGAAAGAGAGAGAGGACTGAAGGGTGAAAGAGAGAGAGGACTGAAGGGTGAAAGAGAGAGAGGACTGAAGGGTGAAAGAGAGAGAGGACTGAAGGGTGAAAGAGATAGAGGATTGAAGGGGGAGAGAGATAGAGGATTGAAGGGTGAAAGAGAGAGAGGATTGAAGGGTGAAAGAGAGAGAGGATTGAAGGGTGAAAGAGAGAGAGGACTGAAGGGTGAACGAGAGAGAGGATTGAAGGGGGAGAGAGATAGAGGACTGAAGGGTGAAAGAGAGAGAGGACTGAAGGGTGAAAGAGAGAGAGGATTGAAGGGTGAAAGAGAGAGAGGACTGAAGGGTGAAAGAGAGAGAGGACTGAAGGGTGAAAGAGAGAGAGGATTGAAGGGTGAAAGAGAGAGAGGACTGAAGGGTGAAAGAGAGAGAGGACTGAAGGGTGAAAGAGAGAGAGGACTGAAGGGTGAAAGAGAGAGAGGACTGAAGGGTGAAAGAGAGAGAGGACTGAAGGGTGAAAGAGAGAGAGGACTGAAGGGTGAAAGAGAGAGAGGACTGCATCCTTCCAGACTCCCTCTGCCTACCCAAGGACGCCAGAGGACAAAAATCAGTTAACCACCTAACTGAGGATCTCAATCTAACCTTGCGCAATACCCTAGATGCAGTTGCACCCCTAAAAACTAAAAAAATGTCTCATAAGAAACTAGCTCCCTGGTACACAGAAAATACCCGAGCTCTGAAGCAAGCTTCCAGAAAATTGGAACGGAAATGGCGCCACACCAAACTGGAAGTCTTCCGACTAGCTTGGAAGGACGGTACCGTGCAGTACCGTAGAGCCCTTACTGCTGCTCGATCATCCTATTTTTCTAACTTAATTGAGGAAAATAAGAACAATCCGAAATTCCTTTTTAATACTGTCGCAAAGCTAACTAAAAAGCAGCATTCCCCAAGAGAGGATGACTTTCACTTTAGCAGTGATAAATTCATGAACTTCTTTGAGGAAAAGATTATGATTATTAGAAAGCAAATTACGGACTCCTCTTTAAACCTGCGTATTCCTCCAAACCTCAGTTGTCCTGAGTCTGCACAACTCTGCCAGGACCTAGGATCAAGAGAGACGCTCAAGTGTTTTAGTACTATATCTCTTGACACAATGATGAAAATAATCATGGCCTCTAAACCTTCAAGCTGCATACTGGACCCTATTCCAACTAAACTACTGAAAGAGCTGCTTCCTGTGCTTGGCCCTCCTATGTTGAACATAATAAACGGCTCTCTATCCACTGGATGTGTACCAAACTCACTAAAAGTGGCAGTAATAAAGCCTCTCTTGAAAAAGCCAAACCTTGACCCAGAAAATATAAAAAACTATCGGCCTATATCGAATCTTCCATTCCTCTCAACATTTTTAGAGAAGGCTGTTGCGCAGCAACTCACTGCCTTCCTGAAGACAAACAATGTATACGAAATGCTTCAGTCTGGTTTTAGACCCCATCATAGCACTGAGACGGCACTTGTGAAGGTGGTAAATGACATTTTAATGGCATCGGACCGAGGCTCTGCATCTGTCCTCGTGCTCCTAGACCTTAGTGCTGCTTTTGATACCATCGATCACCACATTCTTTTGGAGAGATTGGAAACCCAAATTGGTCTACACGGACATGTTCTGGCCTGGTTTAGATCTTATCTGTTGGAAAGATATCAGTTTGTCTCTGTGAATGGTTTGTCCTCTGACAAATCAACTGTAAATTTCGGTGTTCCTCAAGGTTCCGTTTTAGGACCACTATTGTTTTCACTATATATTTTACCTCTTGGGGATGTTATTCGAAAACATAATGTAAACTTTCACTGCTATGCGGATGACACACAGCTGTACATTTCAATGAAACATGGTGAAGCCCCAAAATTGCCCTCGCTGGAAGCATGTGTTTCAGACATAAGGAAGTGGATGGCTGCAAACTTTCTACTATTAAACTCGGACAAAACAGAGATGCTTGTTCTAGGTCCCAAGAAACAAAGAGATCTTCTGTTGAATCTGACAATTAATCTTAATGGTTGTACAGTCGTCTCAAATAAAACTGTGAAGGACCTCGGCGTTACTCTGGACCCTGATCTCTCTTTTGAAGAACATATCAAGACCATTTCGAGGACAGCTTTTTTCCATCTACGTAACATTGCAAAAATCAGAAACTTTCTGTACAAAAAATTAATCCATGCTTTTGTCACTTCTAGGTTAGACTACTGCAATGCTCTATTTTCCGGCTACCTGGATAAAGCACTAAATAAACTTCAGTTAGTGCTAAATACGGCTGCTAGAATCCTGACTAGAACCAAAAAATGTGATCATATTACTCCAGTGCTAGCCTCTCTACACTGGCTTCCTGTCAAAGCAAGGGCTGATTTCAAGGTTTTACTGCTAACCTACAAAGCATTACATGGGCTTGCTCCTACCTATCTCTCTGATTTGGTCCTGCCGTACATACCTACACGTACGCTACGGTCACAAGACGCAGGCCTCCTAATTGTCCCTAGAATTTCTAAACAGCTGGAGGCAGGGCTTTCTCCTATAGAGCTCCATTTTTATGGAACGGTCTGCCTACCCATGTCAGAGACGCAAACTCGGTCTCAACATTTAAGTCTTTACTGAAGACTCATCTCTTCAGTGGGTCATATGATTGAGTGTAGTCTGGAAAGGCTCTGGAGCAACGAACCGCCCTTGCTGTCTCTGCCTGGCCGGTTCCCCTCTTTCCACTGGGATTCTCTGCCTCTAACCCTATTACAGGGGCTGAGTCACTGGCTTGCTGGGGCTCTCTCGTGCTGTCCCTGGAGGGGGTGCGTCACCTGAGTGGGTTGATTCACTGTTGTGGTCATCCTGTCTGGGTTGGCGCCCCCCCCCCCCCCTTGGGTTGTGCCGTGGCGGAGATCTTTGTGGGCTATACTCAGCCTTGTCTCAGGATGGTAAGTTGGTGGTTGAAGATATCCCTCTTGTGGTGTGGGGGCTGTGCTTTGGCAAAGTGGGTGGGGTTATATCCTTCCTGTTTGGCCCTGTCCGGGGGTGTCCTCGGATGGGGCCACAGTGTCTCCTGACCCCTCCTGTCTCAGCCTCCAGTATTTATGCTGCAGTAGTTTATGTGTCGGGGGGCTGGGGTCAGTTTGTTATATCTGGAGTACTTCTCCTGTCCTATTCGGTGTCCTGTGTGAATCTAAGTGTGCGTTCTCTAATTCTCTCCTTCTCTCTTTCTTTCTCTCTCTCGGAGGACCTGAGCCCTAGGACCATGCCCCAGGACTACCTGACATGATGACTCCTTGCTGTCCCCAGTCCACCTGGCCATGCTGCTGTTCCAGTTTCAACTGACCTGAGCCCTAGGACCATGCCCCAGGACTACCTGACATGATGACTCCTTGCTGTCCCCAGTCCACCTGGCCATGCTGCTGCTCCAGTTTCAACTTCCACCTGACTGTGCTGCTGCTCCAGTTTCAACTGTTCTGCCTTATTATTATTCGACCATGCTGGTCATTTATGAACATTTGAACATCTTGGCCATGTTCTGTTATAATCTCCACCCGGCACAGCCAGAAGAGGACTGGCCACCCCACATAGCCTGGTTCCTCTCTAGGTTTCTTCCTAGGTATTGGCCTTTCTAGGGAGTTTTTCCTAGCCACCGTGCTTCTACACCTGCATTGCTTGCTGTTTGGGGTTTTAGGCTGGGTTTCTGTACAGCACTTTGAGATATCAGCTGATGTACGAAGGGCTATATAAATAAATTTGATTTGATTTGATCTCACACCCACACAGTCACATTTCACACAAACATATAACGTGCCTACTACGTTCATCTAATGATTTCTATTCTAAAGGTGATTTCAACCATTTAGACCAAAATAAGCAACTGTAAAAGTCTCAAGGAAAAATGCTTATATCTACAATTACAATTAAGTTGAGCACAGCTCTCCCATCTCTGGCTTCATTACGAACGTAGCTTGCTACATGTCCAAGAACACAAAATAAATGCCACCAACAACAGCATGACTTAGAAGTCAAAGCTTCAAGGAAGATAGAAGAATGCTTATGACCAACAATTACAATAGTGTCAAGTCCATCTCATGACCACGAAAACAAAATAACTGGCATCAACTACACAAAGCTGAACATCTCAATTCCTCAGACATAGTGTATCATGATGGAGAAAGTGATATAACAGTCAAGGAGACTAGTCCTTGGTGGGTTAGAGATCTGGACTTGAATGGGAGTCCATAGAGTTACCATGACATGCAGGAACAATGGTAAACAACGAAACAATGGTGCTTTCAGAATTAGGTGGTGTTTCTGTATAAAGAGACCAGTGTTTAGGCTGATATCCCTGGTGTTTCTGTATAAAGAGACCAGTGTTTAGGCTGATATCCCTGGTGTTCTGTATAAAGAGACCAGTGTTAAGGCCTGGTGTTTCTGTATAAAGAGACCAGTGTTTAGGCCTGGTGTTTCTGTATAAAGAGACCAGTGTTTAGGCCTGGTGTTCTGTATAAAGAGACCACCAGTGTTAAGGCCTGGTGTTTCGGTATAAAGAGACCAGTGTTTAGGCTGATATCCCTGGTGTTTCTGTATAAAGAGACCAGTGTTAAGGCCTGGTGTTTCGGTATAAAGAGACCAGTGTTTAGGCTGATATCCCTGGTGTTTCGGTATAAAGAGACCAGTGTTTAGGCTGATATCCCTGGAGTTTCTGTATAAAGAGACCAGTGTTAAGGCCTGGTGTTTCGGTATAAAGAGACCAGTGTTTAGGGTGATATCCCTGGTGTTTCGGTATAAAGAGACCAGTGTTTAGGCTGATATCCCTGGTGTTTCTGTATAAAGAGACCAGTGTTTAGGCTGATATCCCTGGTGTTTCGGTATAAAGAGACCAGTGTTTAGGCTGATATCCCTGGTGTTTCGGTATAAAGAGACCAGTGTTAAGGCCTGGTGTTTCTGTATAAAGAGACCAGTGTTAAGGCCTGGTGTTTCTGTATAAAGAGACCAGTGTTTAGGCTGATATCCCTGGTGTTTCTGTATAAAGAGACAAGTGTTTAGGCTGATATCCCTGGTGTTTCTGTATAAAGAGACCAGTGTTTAGGCTGATATCCCTGGTGTTTCTGTATAAAGAGACCAGTGTTTAGGCTGATATCCCTGGTGTTTCTGTATAAAGAGACCAGTGTTTAGGCTGATATCCCTGGTGTTTCTGTATAAAGAGACCAGTGTTTAGGCTGATATCCCTGGTGTTTCTGTATAAAGAGACCAGTGTTTAGTCTGGTCTCTCTATCTGTACCTAGAAAATCCCTCCGTCCCCATCTGAACAACAAGGTGACTGATTGTGGTCAAAGAGGATTAGATAACTCAAACACACACATCTGGGAGACAGAGAGAGAGAGAGAGAGGACAGGGGCACATACTGTACATTAACACAGTCAGTACAGAAACACACACACACACACACACACACACACACACACACACACACACACACACACACACACACACACACACACACACACACACACACACACACACACACACACACACACACACACACACCACAGTTCTGTAAGCATGAGGGCATGAAAAAAAGAGGGAACATGTAATTGTTGATGTGCAGGTGCTTTAAGAAATGACAACAATGTCCAAACACTAGGTGAGGAAAGGAGATACCTAGTCAGTTGCATAACTGAATGCATGCCCTATGAATCAGAGAGGTTCGGGGTGCTGCCTTAATTCACATCATCAGTGCCCAGGGAGCAGGTGTTCTAGGGGTTAACTACCTTGCTCAAAGGCAAAACGGCAGATTTTTCCACCTTGCCGGTTTGGGGATTCAAACAAGCAACCTTTTGGGTTGCTGTCCCAGTGCTCTAACCGCTAGGCTACCTGCTACACTTGTGGTGCACAAAGAGCCTACACAGACAGAGAAACAGGAAGTATTATACAGAAATTAAAGGTTAACAATAAACTCTACCACTGACTGTTAATGACAGAATTGTATTTTTAATAAGTAGCTTCATGGGACTATCTGGTCCACGTGTGGACATTTGATAAGAGCATGGTGCTAACAAGGTCATGGGTTCAATGCTCGCAGAGATCACATACACGTACAACAAAATGTCTGAACTCTCTGTAATGCTTTGCATTAAAGTGTCTTCTAAGTGGCGTGACGGGCATCTCCAGTTGTGTCTACACATCGGTCCAATGACCTTTAGTCTAGCAGCACACACACACACACACAGCTATAAAAACATTGGTCTGTATGTATCTTCCAATCTGACTAATACAAGGTGTTGCATTGATAGGTATATATATATATATATATATATATATATATATATGTGTGTTTCTGTATTTAAAACATGGAAACACATCTCACCATACACACGGCTGCTACTTTCAGCATCTGGATGTCCCACAGCAATGACATCCAAACACACACACACACACACACACACACACACACACACACACACACATACACACACAACAGACGGCATCCCTCGCTGGAATAACAACAGATACACATACTGGAATAACAACATATATACATACTGGAATAACAACAGATACACATACTGGAATAACAACATATACACATACTGGAATAACAACATATACACATACTGGAATAACAACATATACACATACTGGAATAACAACATATACACATACTGGAATAACAACAGTTGTGTGCAAGCTAGAGGTCAAACCAGAACCTAATAAAAACAGCAACAAGCCTTCTTTAGACACACATTCTCTCAGACACAGTTCCCTAGAAGATGTACACACACACACACCGTGACAAACAGGTTCCTGGTACTCACACAGAAACACATTATGCTGTCCCTCATTCCTCATCGAGACGGTCGAGCATACTGATGACATCACAATGTTATCAGCTGGAGAAGTCTCCGGAGCCATGGCAGAGAGCAGAGCAGGATGCTGCTAACGCTAGGCTAACGCTAGCCCCCTTAGGTTCCCTATCCAGCACGTACATTTACTGTAGCCTGCCTACCGTGTGTACAAAACATCTGCCTGAGACTGGCTCCCTGCGACTGACATTTTGGATCTAAGTGAGAAGCTTTCCAAGAGCCTGCCTGCATGCTGCTACTGTATCTGAGCAACTGTGGGGCAGCTTGTCTGACTTAGCTGCTCCCAGGGCAGAACACACAGCTAAACAATAAATTGAACATTTACTCATGGGAGTACATAACCTAGACATAAGAGATGTACACTTGGAGCTTCGAGCTACCTAAAAGCATCAACAAGCAACCACATGTAAAGGACTGAGTAGGAAGTGGTATAACCCAAGACAGCAGTACTGTAAGCATGTTCATATTAACAATGGGATTCAACCTGAAACACCCATATAAACAAAGGGATTCAACCTGATACACCCAAATGAACAATGGGATTCAACCTGATACACCCATATTAACAATGGGATTCAACCTGAAACACCCATATAAACAAAGGGATTCAACCTGACACACCCATATTAACAATGGAATTCAACCTGATACACCCATATTAACAATAGGATTCAACCTCACACACCCATATTAACAATGGGATTCAACCTGAAAACCCCATATTAACGATGGGATTCAACCTGACACACCCATATTAACAATGGGATTCAACCTGAAACACCCATATAAACAAAGGGATTCAACCTGACACACCCATATTAACAATGGAATTCAACCTGATACACCCATATTAACAATAGGATTCAACCTCACACACCCATATTAACAATGGGATTCAACCTGAAAACCCCATATTAACGATGGGATTCAATCTGATACACCCAAATTAACAATGGGATTCAACCTGATACACCCATATTAACAATGGGTTTCAACCTGATACACCCATATTAACAATGGGTTTCAACCTGATACACCCATATTAACAAAGGGATTCAACCTGATACACCCATTTTAACAAAGGGATTCAACCTGATACACCCATTTTAACAAAGGGATTCAACCAGCAATATTACTGTTTTCTGCTTTCCAACAAACCTCATCCTCTGCATGATAGTCAACAATATGTCCACCTGTAACCTTCATATCTGTCATGTGACTGTGGACAAGAAGAGAACAGCTCATAGGTGAAAGGTACTGAGTGCAGTGCAGTTGTACTAGGAAGTATTTCTTAACTCATAGATTAAATTAAGTTCTGTGAATATTTTGTCTGGTACACTAAATGAGCACTGCGTATATGGGTGTAGTAATATCATTTGGGTGGTGCAGTCATATCATATGGGTGGTGTAGTAATATCATATGGGTGGTGTAGCAATATCATATGGGTGGTGTAGTAATATCATGTGGGTGGTGTAGTAATATCATATGGGTGGTGTAGCAATATCATATGGGTGGTGTAGTAATATCATATGGGTGGTGTAGTAATATCATATGGGTGGTGTAGTAATATCATATGGGTGGTGTAATATCATATGGGTGGTGTAGCAATATCATATGGGTGGTGTAATATCATATGGGTGGTGTAGTAGTATCATATGGGTGGTATAATATCATATGGGTGGTTTAGTAATGTCATATGGGTGGTGTAGCAATATCATATGGGTGGTGTAATATCATATGGGTGGTGTTGTAATGTCATATGGGCGGTGTAGTAATATCATTTGGGTGGTGTAGTAATATCATTTGGGTGCTGAAGTAATATCATATGGGTGGTTGGTTAATATCATATGGGTGATGCTGTAATATCCTATATGTGCGGTAATATCATATGGGTGGTACAGTAATATCATATGGGTAATTAGCTAATATTATATGGGTGGTGAGGTAATATCATATGGGTTGTGTTGTAATATATTATGGGTGGTGTGATATCATATGGGTGATGTAATACCATATGGGTGTAGTAATATCATATGGGTGGTATAGTAATATCATATGGGTGGTGTAATATCATATGAGTGGTGTAGTAATATCATATGGGTGGTGTAGTAATACCATATGGGTGTAGTAATATCATATGGGTGGTGTAATATCATATGGGTGGTGTAATATCATATGGGTGGTGTAAAATCATATGCAGGCTATTATTAACGGTCAGATTTTTAACTTGAGTTATAACCTTTGGCTGTAGTTGTGTTATGTTGTATATCTCATGATGGTGCTGATGTTCTTTATCTCTAAGTGTTTAACTGGGCTCAGAGAGAGGAAGGTGACTGGGCACTTACGATCACACTCTGTGTCCTCCTCTCCATCCCACTTTAAGACATAGACCTTGGTCCCAGACCCTGTAGGTCTACTGTAAAGCTCTATCTCAAAACTAAATCCACTACCCAACGCCATGCCAACAGACCAATGGCAGTTCACCCAGTTCACCCATTGTCTAGATCGTCTGAGTAGTAACAATTAGTTAGATAGTGGTATTGTCTAGATAGTCTTAGTAGTAATAATTAGGTAGATAGTTGTCCTACCTTGGTGGAGGCCATCTCGCTGACAGAGTGTCTGGTCTGCAGGGTCTCCAGCTGGTCCAGGCACCAGTCCAGCTCCTCCAGCGTCTCTGTGGCCAGCTTCTGGTAGGCCTCCTCTGGAGGGGGGAGACAGGGGTCGGAGGAAAGGGGAATAGGGGGTAGGGGAACGGGGACAGGTAGGGATGGTGAGTGGTGGTGGTCAGTTTTGAGGCGTTTGACAGGGGTGTGCGACGTCATCTCTTGCGTTTCGTCGGTGGTGATGCCATAGACGAGTGCAATGCCCGGGTTGCCTGAGTGGATGCATAGGTGACTCTTCATGGTTAGAGGGGCTTGAAGAGCAAAAAGTGTCTACGGTGATGATAGCTTCGCCACAGAGATATTGAACAGGGGAAAATACTTGTCTCTGAGATGGTCTCTGGCTGTAGCTAAGTATCTTTCATAAGTGTCAACAATCACCCTTCAGTCCCTCTCTCAGTCCTCCAGAGAGTAGTTACAGTAGTAGTAGAAGTAGTTATAGAATCCCAAGAAGAGAAAGTTCCACAGTGTAGTTCTGGTATCCACAATGGACCATTCTACAATCCAGAGTGAGACGTTTTAGAATCCACAACATACAGTTCTAGAATCCACAGTTCTAACATCTAGGGGAAGTTCCACAGTGTCAGACTAGAACGAGTCCAGCCTTGCAAAAGCCCTGATGGGAAAGCACAGCAAAGCTGCCCCCATGCTCCACGAGCTGAAAACAAAAAAACACACATGGATTCCAACGCCTACACGAAAATCTTTCGACGGTCCGGACAGAGGATTCCCAGATTTGGGAGGGCAGGAAAATCCGTCTCACACATCTCTACACGATCAACACTCTTCCCAGGGATATCCAGAAGGAAAAACAGGAAAACTTCCTCAGCCTACCGTGATGAGGAGTCATCCACAAAGCCAAGACCCCCCTTCCAAACACACACACACACACACACACACACACACACACACACACACACACACACACACACACACACACACACACACACACACACACACACACACACACACACACACACACACTCACACCTCCTCTAAAGACAGAGAACCACACTCGTAGCCCACAGACACACACACACACAGAGAGAGCCACGGTTGAGTTTATTTTCTGTCTCAAATCCCCTGTCCTCCCTGCATCGACGACACAATGACGATGACCGCTGCTCTGACAGACAGATGGACAGTCAGACAGATGGAGAGAAATGTCCAAGCGGGTCTGACTGTGGATAAAGCAATACGTCAATAGGAGGGAAGGCTGACTCAAAAAGCATGAGTTGAAAACGCTTGCTTCCTGTGAAAACACTGCTCAGCACATAAGAAGAGCCGGACTGGAGTAACAGACTACCCGGACTGGACTGGAGTCACAGGTTCAGATCTGAGCCCCTAACCACTGATACAGGGTCAGATGTCTACTGAACCCCCTCCAATGGTTAAAGTTGGTGTATAGTTAGTGTAATCTGTTCCTATATCTGTAGTTAGGTTAGTATCTAGCGGTTAAGTTTGATGGATATATCCTGTTCGAAGACTTCGCATCCTTCCTTCTTCCCTTCCTTGATGTAATCACTAAGGCATGATTTAAACTATCCAATCATATTCTAGAACAGTGATATGACTATATGACTTGTGGTTCTGACTATGAAAACAGACAAAGAAAACATGATGACAAACACATAAGCACACACACAAACAGTCACTGAGAGCATTCCACCAGTGGAATTATGAATAGTAGTCAGTCAGGCTGAACCTCCTCATGATTAATCCTCATTAGGAAATGATGTAGGGGTATTTCCGCTCAGCCACATATTCCCTGTGTTTTTACCTAATCCTGGATTAGGGCAGACAACGCTCTAGTCATCTGGAAATGTTCTAAATCTAAGATTTGTGGTGGAGCGTAGTTACGCTTCTAAAAATATTAATGCTGCTATGTGTTGAGTTGTTTTAAGTTGTGTGTGCAATATATATATATATACACCACTAAGTGGTGCAGTGGTCTAAGACACTGTATCTCAGTACAAGAAGCATCACTGCAGTACCTGGTTCGAATCTAGGCTGCATCACATCTGGCTGTGATTGGGAGTCTCACAGTTGGCCCGGCATCGTCTGGGTTTGGCTGGGGTAGGCTGTCATTGTAAATAAGAATTTGTTCTTAACTGTAGGTTGTGGTGATGGACATGTGATGGACAATGAAAGAGTAAGTGAGAGGATGACAGAGCTACAAAGAGACAGAGTAGAAAACAAAAATGCATTTCTCTCTGGATCCACCACTTTCTCATAGCCTTTGCTTGCGTCTCCATCACCATCTTTGTTTCTCTCCCCCTCTCTGCATTCTCCTCATCTCTCTTCCCTTTTCTATGTATTTATTTATCTCGCTGTGCAGACAGTCAGTGGCTGGGGGGGTTTCAGAAGCTTAAAAACAGGGGTCCTGTTGAAGCAGGGGTCCTCTGTCCTTGCTGGCAACATCTCCTCTGACGTCAATAGCATCTCTCTCTCTCTCTCTCTCTCTCTCTCTCTCTCTCTGTCCTTCAAATGGCAGTGCAGAAAGTCAGTGGCTGGGCTGGGGGGTTTCAGAAGCTTAAAAACAGGGGTCCTCTTGAAGCAGGGGTCCTCTGTCCTTGCTGACAACATCTCCTCTGACGTCAATGGCATTCTTCTCCTGCTCAGCGAGACACACCGGGCCGCCCCTCTCAGGGAAACGGCAAGGGCTCATGCTAAACCCTGGACCGGCGCTATAGAGGATCAGGAGTCCCAAGCAATTGTCACAGAAACAGAGGTGCTTGGTAGAATTAGCTAACGGACTAGTTAGTAAGCTAGCTCTGGGTTTCTCATATCTCTACCAAAGTTCCCCTAGTCAATCCCTTATTTGATGTAGACTGCAGTAGTAGCACATCACTGATTAGTTGACCAGTTGAATCAGGTGTGCTGGTACTGGAAGAGATCCAGTACTGTGTATGGGTAGTCTAGGAGAGGTTTGGGAAACACTACCATAGGGGACGGACATGTAGGTGCCCCATAAATTGAACACTTCAACTGCTTTTCAGATGGCTGATAACATTTAAAAAAATATATGTCTTTATCCTTGTTTGATGGAAGACAACAGGGGTATGGTAATTGAATAAGGCGACATATAGTGCCTTGCGAAAGTATTCTGCCCCCTTGAACTTTGCGACCTTTTGCCACATTTCAGGCTTCAAACATAAAGATATAAAACTGTATTTTTTTGTGAAGAATCAACAACAAGTGGGACACAATCATGAAGTGGAACGACATTTATTGGATATTTCAAACTTTTTTAACATTTCAAAAACTGAAAAATTGGGCGTGCAAAATTATTCAGCCCCTTTACTTTCAGTGCAGCAAACTCTCTCCAGAAGTTCAGTGAGGATCTCTGAATGATCCAATGTTGACCAAAATGACTAATGATGATAAATACAATCCACCTCCGTATAAATGCACCTGCATTGTGATAGTCTCAGAGGTCCGTTAAAAGCGCAGAGAGCATCATGAAGAACAAGGAACACACCAGGCAGGTCCGAGATACTGTTGTGAAGAAGTTTAAAGCCGGATTTGGATACAAAAAGATTTCCCAAGCTTTAAACATCCCAAGGTGCACTGTGCAAGCGATAATATTGAAATGGAAGGAGTATCAGACCACTGCAAATCTGACCTGGCCGTCCCTCTAAACTTTCAGCTCATACAAGGAGAAGACTGATCAGAGATGCAGCCAAGAGGCCCATGATCACTCTGGATGAACTGCAGAGATCTACAGCTGAGGTGGGAGACTCTGTCCATAGGACAACAATCAGTCGTATATTGCACAAATCTGGCCTTTATGGAAGAGTGGCAAGAAGAATACCATTTCTTAAAGATATCCATAAAAAGTGTTGTTTAAAGTTTGCCACAAGCCACCTGGGAGACACACCAAACATGTGGAAGAAGGTGCTCTGGTCAGATGAAACCAAAATTGAACTTTTTGGCAACAATGCAAAACGTTATGTTTGGCGTAAAAGCAACACAGCTCATCACCCTGAACACACCATCCCCACTGTCAAACATGGTGGTGGCAGCATCATGGTTTGGGCCTGCTTTTCTTCAGCAGGGACAGGGAAGATGGTTAAAATTGATGGGAAGATGGATGGAGCCAAATACAGGACCATTCTGGAAAAAAACCTGATGGAGTCTGCAAAAGACCTGAGACTGGGACAGAGATTTGTCTTCCAACAAGACAATGATCCAAAACATAAAGCAAAATCTACAATGGAATGGTTCAAAAATAAACATATCCAGGTGTTAGAATGGCCAAGTCAAAGTCCAGACCTGAATCCAACAAGACAATGATCCAAAACATAAAGCAAAATCTACAATGGAATGGTTCAAAAATAAACATATCCAGGTGTTAGAATGGCCAAGTCAAAGTCCAGACCTGAATCCAATCGAGAATCTGTGGAAAGAACTGAAAACTGCTGTTCACAAATGCTCTCCATCCAACCTCACTGAGCTCGAGCTGTTTTGCAAGAAGGAATGGGAAAAAATGTCAGTCTCTCGATGTGCAAAACTGATAGAGACATACCCCAAGCGACTTACAGCTGTAATCGCAGCAAAAGGTGGCGCTACAAAGTATTAACTTAAGGGGGCTGAATAATTTTGCACGCCCAATTTTTACGTTTTTGATTTGTTAAAAAAGTTTTAAATATCCAATAAATGTCGTTCCACTTCATGATTGTGTCCCACTTGTTGTTGATTCTTCACAAAAAAATACAGTTTTATATCTTTATGTTTGAAGCCTGAAATGTGGCAAAAGGTCGCAAAGTTCAAGGGGGCCGAATACTTTCGCAAGGGACTGTATGATCAACTGATGAATTCATGAACACATCTGACTTAGAATAATATTTCTCTTTATGAATCTAAGTAAACTTACAGTAAGTCTTCGGGTCACCAGTATTGACACATGTACATTAATTAACCCCAACATCAGCATTGATGTTATTAGGCAACATGGTCACAGATTCTCAGAATACTTGGAAATAAAGAGGGCGGCTATTTAAATAAACACTATATAAGTGGACGCCCCTTCAAATGAGTGGATTCGGCTATTTCAGCCACACCAGTTGCTGACAGGTGGATAAAATTGACCACAGCCATGCAATCTCCATAGACAAACATTGGCAGTAGAATGGCCTTACTGAAGAGCTCAGTGACTTTCAATGTGGCACAGGTCATAGGATGCCACCTTTCCAACAAGTTAGTTTGTCAAATTGATGCCCTGCTAGAGCTGCCCTGGGCAACTGTAAGTACTGTTTACATCTGCTGATGTAAAAAGGGCTTCATAAATACATCTGATTTGATTTGTTATTTTGAAGTGGAAACATCTAGGAACAACACATGGCTCAGCCGCAAAGTGGTAGGCTACACAAGCTCACAGTAAGAGACCAGCGAGTGCTGAAGCGCGTAGAGCGTAAAAATCATATTGTCCTCGGTTGCAACACTGACTACCGAGTTCCAAACTGCCTCTGGAACCAACTTCAGTCCAAGAACTGTTCTTCGGGTGCTTAAGAGGGCTTGTGGGGTGGCAGGTAGCCTAGTGGTTAGAGCATTGGGCCAGTAACAAACAGGTCGCTAGATGGAATCCCCAAGCTGACAAGGCAGTTAACCCACTGTTCGTAGGCCGTCATTGTAAATAAGAATTTGTTCTTAACTGACTTGCCTAGTTAAATAAAAAAAAAAAAAAAAATTGGGGTGGTGTAAGTGGTGTAGTGGTGTAAAGCTCGCTGACATTGGACTCTGGAGCAGTGGAAACGCATTCTCTGGAGTGAATTAATCACGCTTCACCATCTGGCAGTCCGACGGACAAATCTGGGTTTGGCGGATGCCAGGAGAACGCTACCTGCCTGAATGCATAGTGCCAACTGTAAAGTTTGGTGGAGAAATACTTTTCTGTGGCTGTTTTTCATGGTTCGGGCTGGGCCCCTTAGTTCCAGTGAAGGGAAATCTCAACACTACAGTATACAATAATATTCTAGACGATTCTGTGCTTCCTAATTTGTGGCAACAGTTTGGGAAGGCCCTTTCCTGTTTCAGAATGACAATGCCCCCATGAAAAAAGCGAGGTCCATACAGAAATGGTTTGTCGAGATCGGTGTGGAAGAACTTGACTGGCCTGCACAGAGCCCTGACCTCAACCCCATCTAACACCTTTGGGATGAATTGGAACGCTGACTGTGAACCAGGCCTAATTGCCCAACATAAGTGCCCGACCTCACTAATGCTCTTGAGACTGAATGGAAGCAAGTTCCCGTAGCAATGTTCCAACATCTAGTGGAAAGCCTTCACAGAAGAGTGGAGGCTGTTATAGCAGCAAATGGGGGACCAACTCCATTTTAATGCCCACGAATTTGGAATGAGATGCCCGCGATCCTTCACAACTTTTGGCCATGAAGTCTAGTCTAGAGCTCCTCCTCCACATAATCAAGTGGAATCAATTAGTATTAGCGGGTGCCAAGGATCAAGCTGGGTCTGGATGATTCTGGTTAATGGACTAGAATGGTACCATTACTTTTCCCAGTGGCTTCTTTTACAGATCCAATACAACTTCATTACGCAACGACGGAAATGTCACGGGTACAAAACACACACACAAACTTTAGAACGTCACAAGTCCTGTGTCAGTCAGCTATGCTAGAGACACCAGTGTGGGATCATTAGATGTTCATGATAGCCCTACAATAACATGGCAAGTGGTATTCAAGGTCAAATCTGTATTACAGTCAAGCAGGAGTGAAGAAAACAGCTGAGTTAAGACAAGAAACCAATCTTAAAGACCAGTGTATTACTGCCCTTTGAATCATCAACTTTAAAGATGCTTTAGAAAGCACAACAGGGCACCAATGTGTAAAACATGCTCTTTGTCTCCCTCTGCTGTATACATCTGTTACTGGTGTTGCAGTACCAACGCCATCACTCACCATGTAATTCCAATAGTAACACCACCATCACTCACCAATGCACCCCAGAAGTCACTACAGTCCCCAAACACTTAAAACATGTCTCCTTTTCTCCTTTATACCATGGGGCTATAACTGATCCATACATATACAGTGGGACAAAAAGTATTTAGTCAGCCACCAATTATGCAAGTTCTCCCCCTTAAAAAGATGAGAGAGGCCTGTAATTTTCATCATAGGTACATTTCAAGTATGACAGACAAAATGAGAATTTTTTTTTTTTTATGAATTTATTTGCAAATTATGGTGGAAAATAAGTATTTGGTCAATAAACAAAAGTTTATCTCAATACTTTGTTATATATCCTTTGTTGGCAATGACAGAGGTCAAATGTTTTCTTTAAGTCTTCACAAGGTTTTCACACACCGTTGCTGGTATTTTGGCCCATTCCTCCATGCAGATCTCCTCTAGAGCAGTGATGTTTTGGGGCTGTGGCTGGGCAACACGGACTTTCAACTCCCTCCAAAGATTTTCTATGGGGTTGAGATCAGGAGACTGGCTAGGCCACTCCAGGACCTTGAAATGCTTCTTACGAAGCCACTCCTTCATTGCCTGGGCGGTGTGTTTGGGATCATTGTCATGCTGAAAGACCCAGCCACGTTTCATCTTCAATGCCCTTACTGATGGAAGGAGGTTTTCACTCAAAATCTCACGATACATGGCCCCATTCATTCTTTCCTTTACACGGATCAGTCGTCCTGGTCCCTTTGCAGAAAAACAGCCCCAAAGCATGATGTTTCCACCCCCATGCTTCACAGTAGGTATGGTGTTATTCGGATGCAACTCAGCATTCTTTGTCCTCCAAACACGACGAGTTGAGTTTTTATCAAAAAGTTATATTTTGGTTTCATCTGACCATATGACATTCTCCCAATCTTCTTCTGGATCATCCAAATGCTCTCTAGCAAACTTCAGACGGGCCTGGACATGTACTGGCTTAAGCAGGGGGACACGTCTGGCACGGCAGGATTTGAGTCCCTGGCGGCGTAGTGTGTTGCTGATGGTAGGCTTTGTTACTTTGGTCCCAGCTCTCTGCAGGTCATTCATTAGGTCCCCCCGTGTGGTTCTGGAATTTTTGCTCACCGTTCTTGTGATCATTTTGACCTCACGGGGTGAGATCTTGCGTGGAACCCCAGATCGAGGGAGATTATCAGTGGTCTTGTATGTCTTCCATTTCCTAATAATTGTTCCCACAGTTGATTTCTTCAAACCAAGCTGCTTACCTATTGCAGATTCAGTCTTCCCAGCCTGGTGCAGGTCTACAATTTTGTTTCTGGTGTCCTTTGACAGCTCTTTGGTCTTGGCCATAGTGGAGTTTGTAGTGTGACTGTTTGAGGTTGTGGACAGGTGTCTTTTATACTGATAACAAGTTCAAACAGGTGCCATTAATACAGGTTACGAGTGGAGGACAGAGGAGCCTCTTAAAGAAGAAGTTACATGTCTGTGAGAGCCAGAAATCTTGCTTGTTTGTAGGTGACCAAATACTTATTTTCCACCATAATTTGCAAGTAAATTCAATACAATGTGATTTTCTGGATTTTTTTTTCTCATTTTGTCATTTTGTCATAGCTGAAGTGTACCTATGATGAAAATTACAGGCCTTTCTCATCTTTTTAAGTGGGAGAACTTGCACAATTGGTGGCTGACTAAATACTTTTTTGCTGTATATATATTTTTTTCACCTTTATTTAACCAGGTGGGTCCGTTGAGAACAAGTTCTCATTTACAACTGCGACCTGGACAAGATAAAGCAAAGCAGTGCGACACAAACAACACAGTGTTACACATGGGATAAACAAATGTACAGTCAATAACACAATAGAAAATTATATGTACAGTGTGTGCAAATATAGTAAGATTAGGGAAGTAAGGCAACAAATAGGCCATAGTGACGAAATAATTACAATTTCGCAATTATATACTGGAGTTATAGATGTGCAGAATATTAATGTACAAGTAGAGATACTGGGGTGCAAAGGAGCAAAAAATAAATAACAATATGGGGATGAGGTAGTTGGGTGGGCTATTTACAGATGTGCTGTGTACAGGTACAATGATTGGTAAGCTGTTCTGACAGCTGATCCTTAAAGTTAGTGAGGGAGATTAAGACTCCAGCTTCAGTGATTTTTTAATTCATTCCAGTCATTGGCAGCAGAGAACCTGAAGGAAAGGCAGCCAAAGGAGGAGTTGGCTTTGGTGGTGACCAGTGAAATATACCTGCTGGAGCACGTGCTACGGGTGGGTGCTGCTATGGTGACTAGTGAGCTGAGATAAGGCAGGGCTTTAACTAGCAAAGACTTATAGATGACCTAGAGCCAGTGGGTCTGGCGACGAATATGAAGCGAGGGCCAGCCAACGAGAGCATACAGGTCGCAGTGGTGGGTAGTATATGGGGCTTTGGTGACAAAACGGATGGCACTGTGATAGACTACATCCATGTTGCTGAGTAGAGTGTTGTAGGCTATTTTGTAAATTACATCGCCGAAGTTGAGGATCGGTAGGATAGTCAGTTTTACGAGGGTATGTTTGGCAGCATGAGTGAAGGATGCTTTGTTGCGAAATAGGAAGCCAATTCTAGATTTAATTTTGGATTGGGGATGCTTAATGTGAGCCTGGAAGGAGAGTTTGCTGTCTAACCAGACACCAAGGTATTGATTGACATGACATGATTGGATAAGGGAAAGCCTATTAACCAATCCAAACCTCCCAAATCCAGATCTGTAATCATTGCAAGGAATGAAGGAAGGATGCAGGATGCACTGTATCAGAACCGAGTCAGATGTGCTCCCTGTCATATGACAAACCAACAAGACTGGGTCTTGTTCATTAGGCACCAAACAGAATAAAACTGACGTAAACAAGGAGCGACTACCTGGACTTATCTGATAAGAAATGCTAATTTCCATTTTCTGTCGCGTGCTCTTATGAACACGACACTGGACTGAGGCCAACCAAAACATTGTCCTCTGGCACGGCTCAATAGCAAATGTTCCCACATACAAACACTTCAGAGGATCAGCGTCAAACCCAATGAAACGCAGGCATGCATTCCAAGTTCAAAGTGGACAATAGAAGCCCCAAAAACATGTACGTCCATGCACATAAGTTTTACTCAGAAAATTGGGAAGTGGAGTCCTCCTTCTGTAACCAAACGTATTTCCTGATTTTACTGGACAACAACACAGAAAGGTATTGTATATGCTACTGCAACGCCCGCTGGAAGACGTTTGTAGATTACCTATGATGCCCACGGAGGAAAATGGTTGGTCAATTCAATTCACTACATGGCACTTGTGATTGAAAGAGTTCACTCAGGATCTTCATGTGAAAGAAAGCAACTGTCAGTTCACAGAAAGAGGTCCGCTGTCATATCAGTTCACTTGGTTGCAGTACCGTGTGTGTGTGTGTGTTGGTCTTACCTGAGAAAGAGGACTTGGTGATGGGTGGTTGTTGGTTACACATAGGGGACCGCCTGTTAAAGGTAGCCACAGAGAAATAAGGGTTTGATCAGGGATGTCTTTCCCACTCACTCTCTCTCTATTTGTCTCTGTCTCACCCCCCCCCCCCCCCCGTCTCTCTCTCTCTCTCTCTCTCTCTCTGTTTGTCTCTGTCTCACCCCCCCCCCACTCACTCTCTCTCGGTCTGTCCGTCTCTGTCTCACCCCCCCTCACTCTCTCTCTCTCTGTCTGTCTCTGTCTCACCCCCCCACTCACTCTCTCTCTCTCTGTTTGTCTCTGTCTCACCCCCCCGTCTCACTCTCTCTCTCTCTGTCTGTCTCTGTCTCACCCCCCCCTCACTCTCTCTCTCTCTCGGTCTGTCTCTGTCTCACCCCCCCACTCACTCTCTCTCGGTCTGTCTCTGTCTCACCCCCCCCCCCCGTCTCACTCTCTCTCTCTCTGTCTCTGTCTCTCTATCTCTCTCTCTCTCTGTCTCTCTCTGTCTGTCTCTGTCTCACCCCCCCACTCACTCTCTCTCGGTCTGTCTCTGTCTCACCCCCCCCGTCTCACTCTCTCTCTCTCTGTCTGTCTCTGTCTCACCCCCCCCCCCTCTCACTCTCTCTCGGTCTGTCTCTGTCTCACCCCCCCCCCCCCCGTCTCACTCTCTCTCTCTCTGTCTGTCTCTGTCTCACCCCCCCTCACTCTCTCTCTCGGTCTGTCTCTGTCTCACCCCCCACACTCACTCTCTCTCGGTCTGTCTCTGTCTCGCCCCCCCCCGTCTCACTCTCTCTCTCTCTGTCTGTCTCTGTCTCACCCCCCCCTCACTCTCTCTCTCTCTGTCTCTCTCTATCTCACCCCCCCCCCCCCCCCCCCACTCACTCTCTCTCGGTCTGTCTCTGTCTCACCCCCCCCCGTCTCACTCTCTCTCTCTCTGTCTGTCCCTGTCTCACCCCCCCTCACTCTCGCTCTCTGTCTGTCTCTGTCTCACCCCCCCTCTCACTCTCTCTCTCTCTGTTTGTCTCTGTCTCACCCCCCACACTCACTCTCTCTCGGTCTGTCTCTGTCTCGCCCCCCCCGTCTCACTCTCTCTCTCTCTGTCTGTCTCTGTCTCACCCCCCTCACTCTCTCTCTCTCTGTCTCTCTCTGTCTCACCCCCCCCCCCACTCACTCTCTCTCGGTCTGTCTCTGTCTCACCCCCCCCCCCCCCGTCTCACTCTCTCTCTCTCTGTCTGTCTCTGTCTCACCCTCCCCTCACTCTCTCTCTCTCTGTTTGTCTCTGTCTCACCCCCCCCCCCCACTCACTCTCTCTGTTTGTCTCTGTCTCACCCCCCCCCCCCCCCCCCCACTCACTCTCTCTCGGTCTGTCTCTGTCTCAACCCCCCCCCCCCCCCCCCCCCCCCCCCCCCGTCTCACTCTCTCTCTCTCTGTCTGTCTCTGTATCACCCCCCCCCCTCACTCTCTCTCTCTCTCTCTGTCTGTCTGTCTCACCCCCCCTCACTCTCTCTCTCTGTCTGTCTCTGTCTCACCCCCTCTCACTCTCTCTCTCTCTGTCTGTCTCTGTCTCACCCCCCCTCTCACTCTCTCTCTCTCTCTGTCTGTCTCTGTCTCACCCCCCCCCTTTCACTCTCTCTCTCTCTGTCTGTCTCTGTCTCACCCCCCCCCCCCTCTCTCTCTCTCTCACTCACTCACTCACTCACTCACTTACTTGCTCACTCACTCACTCACTTACTCACTCACTCACTCACTCACTCATACATTTTAGCAATACACTACAATGAATATACTCACTTGTTTGAGGCTCTGTCTTGTTGCAAGTTGGTTAGTGCAGCAAAGTTATTCCGTACCGTTCTCAAACTAGCCAGTACCTACACAGGGTGGAGTACAGCGGGACACATCGGACACTATGTGACATCATGTCAACAGCAATAACGTCCTTAATTTATGAACAATGTCTTAGTGTATCAAAAACATGTCGGCCTTCGACATTATCTGAAGCAACTTGTACTGAGGTAAGAGTCAGGTCCTAAAAAATGATAAAGGTTTACCCAGCAGGCATAACCTGCTATATGGTTTAATGATGTCATTTTCATCAGTTTTGCCCACTGGGGCAAAAGTGAAAGTGGAGCACATGGGCACTGACCTGTGCAAATGGTGTGACTATCAAGTCGTCGCCATGGCTGTAAGAGAGGAAGAGGAAGAGGAGGAGGAAGATGGTGTATTTACAATGTGAAAGCATACACATCCCGGTCCTCCTATCTCATTGGAAAAAGAAATGTGAGGAAAATCAAATTCATGTTAAGATATCACATGCATTTGTCAACACAGATTAACCATATACGGAGATAGAAAAATATATATACAATATACACTTACCCTGACAGTTTATTAGGTACACCACCCCGTTCACGAAAATGAATTGCTCCTACAGACAGTGAGTCACGTGTCCGTGTCTTGTTATATAAAGCAGGCAGACAGGCATCGAGGCATTCAGTTACTGTTAGATTGAACGTTAGAATGGGCAAAACGAGTGACCTGTGTGACTTTCAGTGTGGTATGATTGTCGGTGCCAGGCGCCCCATGATCCAGTATCTCAGAAATGGCAGCCCTCCTGGACTTTTCACGTACAACCTTGTCCAGGGTTTACTGATAATGGTGCAACAAACAAAAAACATCCAGTCAGCTTGTTGACGAGAGGTCGAAGGAGAATGACAAGAATCGTGCTAGCCAACAGGCAGGCCCGCAAACAGAGAGATAACGGCGCAGTACAACAGTGGTGTGCAGAGCGACATTTCAGAACGCACAACTCGTCAATCCTGGTCATGTATGGGCTATTTCAGCAGACGACCACACCGGGTTCCATTCCTATCAGCTAAAAACAAGAAGAAGTGGCTCCAGTGGGCACGCGATCACCAACACTGGAAAATTGAGTAGAAAAACATCTCCTGATCTGATAAATCTCGGTTGCTGTTGCTTCATGCTCAGTCAGGATTTGGTGTAAGTAACATCAGTCCATGGACCCATCCTGCCTGGTATCAATGGTACAGGCTGGTGTACTGGTGTGTGGAATGTTTTACTGGCACACGTTAGTTCCCTTGATACCAATTGAGTAACAAACGTTTCCAACACTTTGTAGAATGCATCCCCTGAAGAATTCAGGCTGTTCTGGAGGCAAGATGGGTGTACCTAATAAACGGATGATTTTTTAAATATATTAAAAGTAGTTGTATTGTATTGGAATATAGGGTTTGTCTGTGTGACAAGGTACAGCAAGGCAGGGGGAAAAGCATACGGTGTCAAACAAAGATTCAAAACATGAGTTTAATGAAAGTAGTCATCCTTTTGCACCAGTGAATGCAGAAGTATCAGATGTTTGGGGAAAGTGCGAACAGGACCGTTGATGCAGCCTGAATGCTGACATCTTGACTTAGGTCTTCTGTTGTGCCATCATGTGCCATCATGTGCCCATACATGCAGGTGTGTTTGAAACACAATCAACTATGAAATAAAATAAGGCTAGGCCCCTATTTTCTCAATTTCCGCCTGAATGACGTGCCCGAAGTAAACTACCTGTTGCTCAGGACCTGAAGCCAGGATATGCATATAACTGGTACCATTAGTAATAAAACACTTTTAAGTTTGTAGAAATGTTAAAATGATGTAGGAGAATATAACACAATAGATATGGTAGGAGAAAATCCAAAGAAACACCAACCAGAATTTTTTTGAGAGAGAGACCATGCTCTTACAATGGCAAGTATAAGGGCACACTCAATTCTATATCCCAGGATGAAATTCCTATGGCGTCCACAGGGTTCCAGCAGTCTATGTTCAAGGTTTCAGGCTTGTAACTTCCAAAACGAATAAGAAATATCAGTTTTAGTACAGGGACACAGTCTTGAAAATGTGTGTTTGTGCGCACCATGAAGAAAGGACGCACCTGCAAAAATCGGTTTCCTATTGAACATAGTTCTTTCCGTAAGAAATATTATAGTTTGATTACATTTTAGGGTATCTGAGGAGTTAATAGAAACGTATTTTGACTTGTTGACCCAATGTTTAGGGGTAGATATTCAGATTCCTTTCTATGCATGTTGCACGAGTGGATTACTCAAAACGATGGCGCCAACTAAACAGACTTTCTGGGATATAAAGAAGGATTTTATCTAACAAAACAACACTACATGTTATAGCTGGGACCCTTTGGATGACAAATCAGAGGAAGATTTTCAAAAAGTAAGTGAATATTTAATCGCTATTTGTAAATCTATGAAACGTGCCGGTGTAAAAATATTTTTATATGGGGCACCGTCCTCAAACAATTGCATGGCATGCATTCACTGTAATAGCTACTGTAAATCGGACAGTGCAGTTAGATTAACAATAATTTATCTTTCAACCGATATAAGACACTTGTATGTACCTAAATGTTAAATATTTATAATTTTTATGATGATTTATTTGAACTGTGCGCCCGCTATACCCTTTTGCACTGAATCTATCTCTTAATGACCTTAATGATCAATTCCTCAATCCATGTGTTACAAAACCGATAAACTAGCCTATTAATATTGTTGCACTCGCTAAATCTAGGGGTCTTAGGCCTAGTTAACTGGTCTGTAACCCTCCATATAATAACACAATGTAGCTGGAGTGTTTCGGCACTTGTCCCATTCTGTTGTTGACAACTACTGACTGTCTGTCCATATGGAGGAGCTGTGAAACTCTTAGGCAATGAAGGACGTGTACTCTCCCAAAGGTCAGGGCTAAATACATCCGCTGACAGAGAGACGAGGACAGTTACAGCCGCTAAGAAAGCTATTCTCTCTCACAGTCATTGCTTTCTATGGCCTCATCTGTCTCCCTCCATGTCGATACTCCTTCTCTTTCTACTGTATCTCTTCCACTCTGTCTCTATTCCCCCAAGTTTTTCTACCCACTGTTGGTGTCCACAATGGAGATCTTCGTACCCTTCTCTCTCATTTCTATTGGTTTCTGTTTAACACAACCAGGGCTCTATTTGAACAAACCTAACTCAATGGTAAATCTTAGCAGGAATATTTTTGCTATTTTCACAACCAGAATTATGGGCGGAGTAGCTGGCGATGGCAAGAAAGGGCTGGGCTTTGAAGAATAAATAAGTTGAAGGTGTGTAGAGGCTTGACCCCTCCCTGTTGTACTGTCTGTCTCACTGGCCAATAAGAACGTGCTACATGGCTAAATATGTGGTTGCTTCAGGTTGCATATTTACAGTCTTTTATATATTGCATGAAATGTTAGTCCGTTATAACACAGTTTGTTAAATAGCCTACAGAAACAAAATGTAGGCCTATCCCATATTTGCTAAATATGTTGAACATGTTTATGAACAGTAATTGCATGGCTTCAATATGAAAATATATTGTAAACATAGCATTTGCACTGATTTAGGCCTACTGTAAAATGCATTACGTCTGAGCCATGGACAAGCCAAGCGTTGTCAATAAGTATGATTACATTCACTATTGATGAGACTTAAAAAAACAGTGAATACATTTTTATCAAATTATAATAAAACGAAACGACCACTTGTTTTAAACAGGCTATGTCTAAATACAGTTATAGGAACCATATTTGCTCCCAGTGGGTGTATAATATGGAAGAATATGGAAGGTTTTACACACATCCAAACGTTTCACAGGAGCCGGAAAAAGATCCAATATAAAGAGAAAGGAGAAATGTCCACTCACTGCTACTGCTCCCAAATATATATATAGTTATAGCTTTCCATCGGCTGTAAAGGTGTGCGTAACTGGAGGCAGGGAAGTCAGACGCAGGAGAGCAGAACTAGGTAATAACCGGAGCAGTTTAATATCAAAACCAACGGCATAAAGAAATAACCAACATGGGTACAAAACCCGACTCGCACCAGTCAACATGTGCACAAGCACTTACAACAAACAATTACACACAAAGACATGGGGGGAAACAGAGGGTTAAATACACAACAATACATGAGGGAAATGAAAACCAGGTGTGTAGGAAAACAAGACAAAACAAATGGAAAGTGGATCAACGATGGCTAGAAGACCGGTGACGCTGACCGCCGAACGAACAAGGAGAGAAACCGACTTCGGTGGAAGTCGTGACATCGGCATTGATATGGCCAGTAGTGACTGGAGTGAAAACAGACTGTAGTTCAAAGTAAACAAACAAACATCTTTTATTTTGAATTTTGGATGAATGAGGTGCCTATTTAAACTGCCTGTTACTCAGGACCAGAAGCTAGGATGTGCATATGTATGGTAGTATTGGATAGAAAACACTCTAAAGTTTCCAAAACTGTTAAAATAATGTCTGTGAGTATAACGGAACTGACATAGCAGGCAAAAACCTGAGGAAAATCCATCCAGGACCTGGGATATTGTTGATGTGGGTACTTTTCAATTGAATGCCTATACAGTATGTAATGTATTGGACCCAGATTGTATTCTGAAAAATTAGGAAGAATGAGACCATTTTCTAAGTGGACTGTAGAATGAACCAGAGCTGTTTCGGGCGTGTGACCGATTGCGCAGAGTTTGTTGTTTTTCTATTGAAGACGCTATTGTCTGGTTGAAATATTATCGATTATTTAGACAATAGACAACCTGAGGATTAATTGTAAACATTGTTTGACATGTTTCAACGAACTTTACCGGTACTATTAGAATGTATTTGTCTGCATGTCGTGACCGCCTTTGAGCCAGTTGATTACTGAACAAAACGAGCCAACAAAACAGAGTTTTTGGGACATAAAGAGGGACTTTATCAAACAAAACAAACATTTATTGTATAGCTGGGACTCTTGTGACTGCAACCATATGCCATGACGTTGGATTCTTTGAGTATAGCAAGCCCCATCCCCCTCTCCCTGCCTCCCATTTGCCTCCTTCAACTAGGTTTCTGTGGTCAAAGAGGTCGTAAATTCCTGAGAAGACCCTGCCACATGGCCACACAGTATAGAGAGAGTAGATTTTCATTGAGAACAAAGGAAATCCTTCCACCTCACAGAACTTGAGGTACGAACAAATTTCATGTTCCAGAGAATATTTTTTAAAATAAAAGATCGGTGAAGAATCCAGCTACGAACTGGTCCGTTTGTCACAACTTGGGGAAGCGGTGGGAGACGGTGTGGCCACATTACCATAACGCTGTTTATATAATAGTATATAGTTTATATATAGTCGACCCCCACTTCCCCTTTTGTCTAACAAGCCGCAATGCCGGTTTAGTCCACTAGGGCACATTCTCCTATCATTTCATGTAACCACATTTGCCTTGTTTGTTTGTTTGTTTGTTTATGCATTTCTGTGAATTACTTAGTTAGTAATAAATAAATGATTTAAGACAATTGATGTATGGATGACTCATAGTGAAGACTGGGTTCATGCAGATAACCAACAATTTACGACGTTTGTAATGAGACTAACGTGAGGTAAAGTAAATAATTAATTAATTCGAAGACTAATTGATCAGATATAAAATCAGAAAAGTTATTTTAGGAAATGATAACTTTGTAATCTGAATATTTTTCCTTGGTGCCCCGACTTCCTAGTAATTACGGTTACATGATTAATCAGTCTAATCGCGTAATAACTAATTACAGAGAATCTTTGACAAAGACTATCAGTCTTCAGTTAATGATAGTAAAGACACGACACATATGAAGATCATCAAAGGTAAGTGATTCATTTAAAATCGCTATTTCTGACTTTAGTAATCCCTTTACTTGGTTGTAAAATGTTTGAATGCTTTTGTAAGCGGGGCACTGTCCTCAGATAATCACATGGTATGCTTTTGTAAGCGGGGCACTGTCCTCAGATAATCACATGGTATGCTTTTGTAAGCGGGGCACTGTCCTCAGATAATCGCATGGTATGCTTTTGTAAGCGGGGCACTGTCCTCAGATAATCACATGGTATGCTTTTGTAAGCGGGGCACTGTCCTCAGATAATCACATGGTATGCTTTTGTAAGCGGGGCGCTGTCCTCAGATAATCGCATGGTATGCTTTCACCGTAAAGCCTTTTTGAAATCTGACACAGCGGCTGGATTAACAAGAAGTTCATATTTAAGCCGATGTATAACACTTGTATTTTTCTGAAAGTTTAATTTGACTATTTCTGTATTTTGAATTTGGTGCTCTGCAATTTCACCGGATGTTGGCCAGATGAGACGCTAGCCCTAAGAAGTTTTAACACCCATCCGCTTAACCCGGAAGCCAGCCGCACCAGTATGTTGGAGGAAACACTGTTTAACTGACGACCAGGGTCAGCCTGCAAGCGCCTGGCCCACCACAAGGAATCACTAGAGCGTAATAAGCCAAGTAAAGCCTCATCAGCCAAACCCTCCCCTAACCTGGACGACGCTGGGCCAAACCCTCCATATAACCCGGACGACGCTGGGCCAAACCCTCCCCTAACCCAGACGACGCTGGGCCAAAACCTCCCCTAACCCGGACGACGCTGGGCCAAAACCTCCCCTAACCCGGACGACGCTGGGCCAAACCCTCCCCTAACCCGTACGACGCTGGGCCAAACCCTCCCCTAACCCGTACGACGCTGGGCCAAACCCTCCCCTAACCCAAACGACGCTGGGCCAAAACCTCCCCTAACCCGGACGACGCTGGGCCAAAACCTCCCATAACCCGGACGACGCTGGGCCAAACCCTCCCCTAACCCGTACGACGCTGGGCCAAACCCTCCCCTAACCCAGACGACGCTGGGCCAAAACCTCCCCTAACCCGGACGACGCTGGGCCAAAACCTCCCTTAACCCGTACAACGCTGGGCCAAACCCTCCCCTAACCCGGACGACGCTGGGCCAAAACCTCCCCTAACCCGGACGACGCTGGGCCAAAACCTCCCCTTATCCGGACGACGCCAAGTCCTCTGGGACTCCCGATCACAGCCGGTTGTGTTACAGCCCAAGCTCGAACTTACACATGGATTCAGCACCACAGACATCGATCGGAATTCCCGCGATTTGATAGGTCCAACAGAGGAAAGTGAAAAATGCATTCATTGACAAAATGATAATCGGAAAACAATAAGCAGTCTTTTAAATAACTTGATGTTCTGACACCTTTTATGCAATGGGCATAATGAGTCCAACCTTTTCACAGAAGCTGGACAAAAATCATGTACAATATGAATAAAAAAGGGTAATGTCTGTTGACTGTTTTCTGCTTGTGATATTTTCATAAACATTGGTGATTTACATATGGCTACTGTGTGGGTGTCCGATGTAGAAATTAATGCCATAACCAACTGAGTAACCGCTAAGACCAGCTTTTGGTCGCTCTTAAACATCCCTAGTTGCGCTGTCTGAAATTGGCATATTGGCGCTTGTTTTTAAGGACACACCTCAAAAATAGAGCCCTCAATCTCTCAACTATCTGTTCTATCCTAATGTAACAGTATAACTTTAGACCATCCCCTCGCCCATACCCGGGCTTGAACCAGGGACCCTCTGCACACATCAACAACAGTCACCCACGAAGCATCGTTACCCATCGCTCCACAAAAGCCACGGCCCTTGCAGAGCAAGGGGAACTACTACTTCAAGGTCTCAGAGCAAGTGACGTCACCGATTGAAACACTATTTAGCGCGCACCACCGCTAACTAAGCTAGCGTTTCACATCCGTTACACTAATACTTATCTCCCTGCCTTTTTCTTTCTCAGCTCTATCCGTTTCTAACCCTCTCTGCCAAGTTCTTTCACTCTCTATCCTTCGCTCTCTCCCCTCAGTAGCTCCTGACTGTCTCTTGCTTGCCCCAGAAGTGGTGTCAGAGCTACTTGGGTTTGTTTCATGGGAGAACCGATCGATTTCCCCAAATGTGTCTTTGGCCTTGGACATATTGACCCTTGCTTAGAGAATGAGGATAGTTGAGACTAGCATAGTTGTATTACTTACTGCTGTGTGAAGCTAAAGTTTGAGTTTAGCTAGAGTTTTGGCCTAAAAGGTTCTTCTTTGGCTCGTATGAGCATTTTAATGAAGACTTGTTTACAGTTGAGTTTCTGCAGATATCACAGATTTTTTTTAACAAAAACTTTCTGAGCAAATTGTTCAACAACAACAGATGAGAAGGATGAATCTTCCCTCGCCACAAGTTTCTCAACTTCAAGTGTCAATTGTTTTTCAGCAACTGGTGCATAGAATCCCCTCTACTTACAAACTCAAACAGAAAAAAAACAAGTGTACATTTTATAAAGCTTAGCACTTCATTAAGAAACAAATGAATGGTTGGCCAAGTACTTGTTCAGTTAAGCATGTGTTACGCTGCAATGCATTGGATTGGAAGTGGATTCCCAGAACACAGAATGCATGCATTCTCTTGCTAACACAATGAAACAGTCCCATGCATGGATACCAGCGTACTCTGAGGAACCACACACAGTAGAGGAGTCGGGTGGCAGCTTCTCGATAGCTAACCCAGGAAGGAGTGCTCTTAAGCGGGCATTAGTGCAGGGAGAAGCAGGGTAGGGTAAGGGATAGAGGGGTAGGAGGCATCAGCTCATTTCCAATAGACAGAGGGACCAGTGTCTTTCAGTCCTGGAGATCTAGACAGGGTGTGCAGGTTTTTATTCTAGTCCTTCACTAATACATCTGATTCAACAGTGCTCGAACAACCCCGGAGGGCCCAAGGACCAGGATTGAACAACACTGCCTCAGAAGGTCCCTCCCAAAGGAAACATACCCTCTTCGATAGTCATTGGGCTCGCTGAAGAACCGTCCCATTTCACGCATGTTTTTTGTCGCTCGTGGTCTCATAATGGCTCCTGAGGTGTGCGGTCTGTCGAGTGTGTGTGTGTGTGTGTGTGTGTCTGAGTGTGTGTATATGCGCGCAGGCGCAAGTTATGGCTAGTTAACTGAGCGCCCTATCACAACTGACACACAGAAAGGTCGACTTCCCATGGGAAGTGTAGTGCCACTCTCACGCGCCGCTATCAGACATGGCTAGTATGGAATGTGCTACAAATAAAGCTGGCTAAACTTAGCTCCCCTGACGCTCTTGACTCCCGTACTGCACATTAAATATCACTATCAAAGTGTTCATTCAGCATAAAAGTATGTTTTTCCCCCTTAAACAGGAATTGTCCGTAAGTATTGCAAAATAAGTTGAAAGTAGCCTGGATGTAGTAGCCTGGATGTAGTATAGCCTGGATGTAGTAGCCTGGATGTAGTATAGCCTGGATGTAGTATAGCCTGGATGTACTAGCCTGGATGTAGTATAGCCTGGATGTAGTAGCCTGGATGTAGTATAGCCTGGATGTAGTATAGCCTGGATGTACTAGCCTGGATGTAGTATAGCCTGGATGTAATAGCCTGGATGTAGTATAGCCTGGATGTAGTATAGCCTGGATGTACTAGCCTGGATGTAGTATAGCCTGGATGTACTAGCCTGGATGTAGTAGCCTGGATGTAGTATAGCCTGGATGTAGTAGCCTGGATGTAGTATCCTGGATGTAGTATAGCCTGGATGTACTAGCCTGGATGTAGTAGCCTGGATGTAGTAGCCTGGATGTAGTAGCCTGGATGTAGTATAGCCTGGATGTAGTAGCCTGGATGTACTAGCCTGGATGTAGTATAGCCTGGATGTACTAGCCTGGATGTAGTATAGCCTGGATGTACTAGCCTGGATGTAGTATAGCCTGGATGTAGTATCCTGGATGTAGTAGCCTGGATGTAGTAGCCTGGATGTAGTATAGCCTGGATGTAGTATCCTGGATGTAGTAGCCTGGATGTAGTAGCCTGGATGTAGTATAGCCTGGATGTACTAGCCTGGATGTAGTATAGCCTGGATGTACTAGCCTGGATATAGTAGCCTGGATGTAGTATCCTGGATGTAGTATAGCCTGGATGTACTAGCCTGGATGTAGTAGCCTGGATGTAGTATAGCCTGGATGTACTAGCCTGGATGTAGTAGCCTGGATGTAGTATAGCCTGGATGTAGTATAGCCTGGATGTAGTAGCCTGGATGTAGTATAGCCTGGATGTACTAGCCTGGATGTAGTATAGCCTGGATGTACTAGCCTGGATGTAGTAGCCTGGATGTAGTATAGCCTGGATGTACTAGCCTGGATGTAGTAGCCTGGATGTACTAGCCTGGATGTAGTAGCCTGGATGTAGTAGCCTGGATGTAGTATAGCCTGGATGTAGTAGCCTGGATGTAGTATAGCCTGGATGTAGTATAGCCTGGATGTAGTAGCCTGGATGTAGTATAGCCTGGATGTAGTAGCCTGGATGTAGTAGCCTGGATGTAGTATAGCCTGGATGTAGTATAGCCTGGATGTAGTAGCCTGGATGTAGTAGCCTGGATGTAGTATCCTGGATGTAGTATAGCCTGGATGTAGTATCCTGGATGTAGTAGCCTGGATGTAGTAGCCTGGATGTAGTATAGCCTGGATGTAGTATAGCCTGGATGTAGTATCCTGGATGTAGTAGCCTGGATGTAGTAGCCTGGATGTAGTATAGCCTGGATGTAGTATAGCCTGGATGTAGTATCCTGGATGTAGTAGCCTGGATGTAGTAGCCTGGATGTAGTATAGCCTGGATGTAGTAGCCTGGATGTAGTAGCCTGGATGTAGTAGCCTGGATGTAGTAGCCTGGATGTAGTAGCCTGACTGTTCAAGCAATCGACAAGGATAGATCATTTTCAACAAGGGCGAATTGGCTATGAAGCAACAACACACTGTCAACGGGCTATGTTGAAAGTGCCGAATCACTTTTAGGTCGTCCATCCTCAACTCTTTCAGGCCGCTGGAGACATATCAGTTACATGTTATGATGGCATCACCTGATAGCGCTCCTCCTTCCCTTTCTGCATATCGGGTGGGATTATAGTGGAAGCTCATGACAGAGCTCCCATAGGCCTTTGCATTATGCATAAAGGAGGTGTCGAGTTACGGTGAGTGAGCAAACGAGCCTCCTCCGAGCCAAATTAAAACCCCTTTGAAGACCGTTGCTCATTTTGTAGAAAAGCCACAGTCACCTTCTCAATTTCAGTTTGTCTTGCAGATTGTATCGTCATTCATTAATTTGTGCTCATCACAATTGTAGTTTTGGTTCTGATAATGTGATGGCTTTAGATGTACTGTGACATGAAATCCCATCTGAAATCCCATCTGCTGACAGACTGATGACTACACTTTCCACTTTTGTGGATGTTTGTCAAAATAAAACTGAGTTCAACATCTGTAGGTATCTTGCATCTTAATGTATTCATAAGAATTCTGAATAAATGAATGAATGTCCAGTGTACAAAAGCATCAGAACGCCTAGCTCTGGTACAGAGCGTTAGTGTGCCTTTCTCAACTACTTAGTAGAATAGTTGAGAAAGGCACACTGGACCAGAGCTACGAAACGCCTACTATTACAATGACTTTAACTCTGTTGAAATGAGGAGATGGAGAAAGTGGTAAACAAATGATGAGGATGGGGTTGGACTTGGGGGAAGTTTCTAACACTGCTTCTTTACATGCCATGCAGTCTTCATAAAACAAAGATGAGCATCACACATGTTAGATGAGACAACAATGTTCTGAGACCCAGAGACTAGAGGCCTAATCTTGAGTCTAAACCCATAAACCACACTTTGATCCATCCCTTCATGCCATGTCATTGGGATGTTCCACTGCAATTTTCCACAGGGGTGGAAAGATCTACCAGAGTGCACCACTTAGGGAAGGATTTGGGGGGTGAGGTTTTAATGCCCAGAATACTAAACCATGTCTAAAAACTCTCTAAACTGTCAGCCTCTCTCTGGCTGTGAGTGTCTATCAAATTTAGGGAGACAAATTTCCTGAATTCTCATTCAATCTGGTCATTTGTTTTATTTGTATTTTTTTTTACCATTCTGCGCATTAAAGATGAGGATGTATTGGAGACACGTGCGTCTAACGTGGTCTGTGATGTGAGGTGTGAGCAGCAAGGCAGAGACAGGCACAGCATTCGTCCGTAACAGCATGGTCAGCGCGTGCTGTTAGTGTGTGTGGTGGGGGCTAACACTTTAGCAGACGCCTCCGTCATAAGGCCTTCATAACACTGTCATAACATGACAATACATGACATAATGATACCGTCATTAAACAAGCCTTTGACGTGGCAGACGAGCCACGACAGCTGTCCTCTTATGAAAACTGAGCTTTTGCCGTTGTCACCAAAACAACGTTGCATGGGAGAGCTAGCAAACTAGCTTGCTGGCTAGCTTTGTTTTTCCAAAACCGGTTATTGGGGACCCCAAGCTATTTCACAAATTTTTTCAGCTACAACACTAGCACACCTGAATCAGATGTGTTTTTTCTTGAATAGACCAAAAATGTGCAACAGCTGGGGTCCTTGACAAACAGGCTGGGTAACATTGGGATTACATAGCTACTTTTCCGAAACAACAGTTTGTGTTACGACTGTCAATAGTCAGGTGTCAAAAATGAACACGGTACTGATTGTGTCATAACCATGGCAGTGCATTGGCCCTTATGAAGAAGGGGTGAAACTAAGTGTTAGCGACTGGAGTTTGTCCGCAGGGCCTCACTTACTTTCCACTAATGACGGGCTCAGACCGTCGCGAGGTCAGGCCTGGCCTCTGCAGGTGGTTATTCCTATCGATAAGAACACAAAATGGAGGACACTGAGCGAGTCGGTTTTGTTGCGTCATTCAGGGTCTCTGTCTTGCGTCATTTCAACATCTTTTGCCCAGTTTATCCCGCTGGGAGGTCAGATAGTCTGATGAATGACTTTCTGTCCAGATGGTCTTAGATAGGTCAGTATGACACCAACGGAGTTAGACCTCGGTGCAACAGAGGAGTCAGGAAGACGGGGCCTAGTTTGTACTCTGTCACCTTTTACAAAGAGGATGCAGTGACATAAATAGCCAATGTGCATCCTCATATGGAATGAACTGAGAAACAGAAGGCAACATCCTCATATGGAATGAACTGAGAAACAGAAGGCAACATCCTCATATGGAATGAACTGAGAAACAGAAGGCAACATCCTCATATGGAATGAACTGAGAAACAGAAGGCAACATCCTCATATGGAATGAACTGAGAAACAGAAGGCAACATCCTCATATGGAATGAACTGAGAAACAGAAGGCAACATCCTCATATGGAATGAACTGAGAAACAGAAGGCAACATCCTCATATGGAATGAACTGAGAAACAGAAGGCAACATCCTCATATGGAATGAACTGAGAAACAGAAGGCAACATCCTCATATGGAATGAACTGAGAAACAGAAGGCAACATCCTCATATGGAATGAACTGAGAAACAGAAGGCAACATCCTCATATGGAATGAACTGAGAAACAGAAGGCAACATTGAGAGCAGCACTGTGGAAGGTTAAGACAAACATGTAGGATACATATATTTAGACACAAGCAAGGATGACTTCAGTCCACTGTCTGTCTCTCAACAGAGAGATGACAACATGACTTCAGTCCATTGTCTGTCTCTCAACAGAGAGAGGACAACATGACCTCAGTCTACTGTCTGTCTCTCAACAGAGAGATGACAACATGACTTCAGTCCACTGTCTGTCTCTCAACAGAGAGATGACAACATGACTTCAGTCCACTGTCTGTCTCTCAACAGAGAGATGACAACATGACCTCAGTCCACTGTCTGTCTCTCAACAGAGAGATGACAACATGACTTCAGTCCACTGTCTGTCTCTCAACAGGGAGATGACAACATGACTTCAGTCCATTGTCTGTCTCTCAACAGAGAGATGACAACATGACTTCAGTCCATTGTCTGTCTCTCAACAGAGAGAGGACAACATGACCTCAGTCTACTGTCTGTCTCTCAACAGAGAGAGGACAACATGACCTCAGTCCACTGTCTGTCTCTCAACAGAGAGAGGACAACATGACTTTAGTCTACTGTCTGTCTCTCAACAGAGAGAGGACAACATGACTTCAGTCCACTGTCTGTCTCTCAACAGAGAGAGGACAACATGACTTCAGTCCACTGTCTGTCTCTCAACAGAGAGAGGACAACATGACTTCAGTCCACTGTTTGAGCCTCCTGATGGAAGGACGACATGGAGGACAGTGTCCTGGTATGTACTTATAGGGCATTAAAGAGAGAGAGAGAGAGAGAGAGAGAGAGAGAGAGAGAGAGAGAGAGAGAGAGAGAGAGAGAGAGAGAGAGAGAGAGAGAGAGAGAGAGAGAGAGAGAGAGGGAGAGGAGAGGAGAGCAGAAAGAGGAGATGGAGGATTGAGGATTCAGTGTTTCCCCTATATTCATAGCTGAAAAAAATCCTAGGGGAAAAACTGGAGGATTCCATTGTATGTGGAGCGACAGAAGGACAGGGGTAGGCAACCCTGGTTCTGAGTACCTCTGGTACTGCAGGATTTCATTCTAACCAGGCACCACACCTGTCTCTACTAATTACTTCACCAACTGAGAAGATCCATTAATTGATCAATTAAATTGGATACATTTCACCAACATGGTATTCCATGTCTAAAGCAAAACTAAAGCGAAACTTTAGGTACCTCCGGCACATCAGGACCAGAGTTGCTAACTCCCCTGCTCCAGGGGCTCCACAGTTTCTTCATGTAATTTCCCATAAGAAACCCTCTGATTAAAGAGGAGTGACTGAGTCAAAAGTATATTATAGCTGTGTTTACACAGTCAGACCAATTCTGATATTTTATTTACCACTAATTGGTCTTTTGACCAAGCAGATCAGCTCTTTTGCCAGTAACTGTGCCAAATATCAGAATTGTGCTACCTGTGTAAACAGAGGGCATATTCAGGGGCATTTATTGCAATGGCTGATTATGTGCCGAGGTCAACAAGGTCAAAGTCATGCTGTGTAGAAGACAGAGAGAAGGCCTGGTGCCGTGGTCTGTAATGTCTGTTTAAATACCATGATGACTAGTGGGAACAGACTCATGATAAGAAAAGAGTCTTGTATGAGATGTACTACTTCAGATGAAAGTCACTCGTCCAGATTATAGGCCACAAAAATCACATTTGGAGGACCATTATTTTAAGCCATTCAATAATAGCTTCTTACAAATATTTGAACTTGGGAGGGATTAGTTTGTGTTACATTTGTATGGAGAATTCAGCCACAGGTCACCTACTTGGTACATATTGGTGGGCCGATGAGTGATTTACAATTGAGGCATCTGAATAACAGGCTCATTACTTCAGGGGAGGTAAGTAGTGAACATATTCCAATACTTTCGACCTGACCTGACCTCAACAAACTCTCTGGGAGACAAAATGGAACATAATATTCAAGTCATGTTTAGGGGACACCAAATCCACCTTCGCTTTCAATGAAAAATGTCATATCGATCGTTTAATTTAGTTTCAATCGCTGTTAAAGACCACTCTTTGACTTACCATAACATAACACCATGTATATTCTCCTGATGGAAACACATGCTTGTTTTAACATCTTTAGAACAATTGTTCAGATTAGGGATGTCAATGGTTAACCAGTTAGCTCGTTAGCTCATTAGCTCGTTAGCTCATTAGCCAGCCAAAATAAATTAGCCAGCTAAGATGATCAGTTTAATGGTTATAATGTGTATTATTAGAGAAAGTCACAATCAACAATGGTTTAGAAAGGGAGAAGTAGTACAAGATTTGTGCTCACATGTCGCTGGCGATGGAGGAGTTTCTGGACATGGACTTGGGTGACAGGTCGTAGTCCGAGTCCGAGCGGTAGAGGAAGGACTCTCTCCGCTGACTGTGGACAAAGTTGGCCTGCAGGATGAGCCCTGACCCTGGACTGGCCATGGGGTCCAGGGGGCTGCGTCCCGATGATGTGCCATTGTCAACATCGAAGCTACGGAGAGACAGAGAGATTAAATGTTAGAAGAGAGGTGTTCACATTCACAATCCAAAAATAGGCTTTTGCTCATTAGCGTTGGAAGATGTACCCCTTTTTGCCCAATGAGATCATTCATGGACAATATTTCTGCAGAGCACCCCCAGAGGTTAAAGTTCCTTATTGAACCACGTAAGTATAGTCTCTGTAGAACTACCTGAGTATAGCCTCTGTAGAACTACCTGAGTATAGCCTCTGTAGAACTACCTGAGTATAGTCTATATAGAACTACCTGAGTATAGTCTATATAGAACTAGCTGAGTATAGTCTCTGTAGAACTACCTGAGTATAGCCTCTGTAGAACTACCTGAGTATAGTCTATATAGAACTAGCTGAGTATAGTCTCTGTAGAACTACCTGAGTATAGTCTCTATAGAACTACCTGAGTATAGTCTCTATAGAACTACCTGAGTATAGTCTATGTAGAACTACCTGAGTATAGCCTCTGTAGAACTACCTGAGTATAGTCTATATAGAACTAGCTGAGTATAGTCTATGTAGAACTACCTGAGTATAGCCTCTGTAGAACTACCTGAGTATAGTCTCTGTAGAACTACCTGAGTATAGTCTCTATAGAACTACCTGAGTATAGCCTCTGTAGAACTACCTGAATATAGTCTCTGTAAAACTACCTGAGTATAGTCTCTGTAGAACTACCAGAGTATAGTCTCTGAAGAACTACCTGAGTATAGCCTCTGTAGAACTACCTGAGTATAGTCTCTGTAGAACTACCTGAGTGTAGCCTCTGTAGAACTACCTGAGTATAGTCTCTGTAGAACTACCTGAGTATAGTCTCTGTAGAACTACCTGAATATATTCTCTGTAGAACTACCTGAATATAGTCTCTGTAGATCTACCTGAATATAGTCTCTGTAGAACTACCTGAGTATAGTCTCTGTAGAACTACCTGAGTATAGTCTCTGTAGAACTACCTGAGTATAGTCTCTATAGAACTACCTGAGTATAGCCTCTGTAGAACTACCTGCGTATAGCCTCTGTAGAACTCCCTGAGTATAGTCTCTGTAGAACTACCCGAGTATAGTCTCTGTACAATTACCTGAGTATAGTCTCTGTAGAACTACCTGGGTATAGTCTCTGTAGAACTCCCTGAGTATAGTCTCTATAGAACTAGCTGAGTATAGCCTCTATAGAACTACCTGAGTATAGCCTCTGTAGAACTACCTGAGTATAGTCTCTATATAACTACCTGAGTATAGTCTCTGTAGAACTGTGTTGTGATAATTAGCAACACAGGTCAGGAAACTGACTATAGGAGACTAGCGTGTAGGTGTGGAATCTCCAGACACATAGACACAGGTGAGTTAACTAGCACAGCTAATTAGGCTGGTTAGTTATGCCACAATGATGTCATTGTCCTCTTGCTCCGATTAAGAATGGATGTCACCCATGTTCCCTAAGTTAGCATCTGCCAAGTGGCAGCACAAGGAGGGGGAGACTTGGAGAAAGCCTGCACACAAACAATAGACAGATGCATGCATGAAAACATGCTCACAGACGTACAGACACACACAGGACCACACACACAAGGGATTCCCCAGTGTGACGTTGGGACCAAACTAGGTCTCCTACCTACATCATCAGCCTTATCTGTTTAAAGACTCTCCCTGAAGACAATTCAGCCGAAGTGGGCCACCTCACAAGGAGGCCTGGGGTATGATGAGAGCTGGCTTTATTCATGCTTCCGATTGTCCTCTGTCTACTCTATCCTGTACGTCAGTCTTTGTGTGATTCACAGGGCTATAGGGACTATGAATTTCTACACCATCATGATCTAGTTCTTCCATTGCATTGAAAAGTGTAACAGTGACTTCTCCGGTGACTTGCTTCGTATCCATGTCACAATTCTGTCTCAGTGTTCTTCATTTGTACAACCTACTTCTCATAGTTAGGAATGTTTAACCAAATCTTTATGAAACTCTGAATTAGGAGTGCCGACAACTTTAGGAACAAACTGTCCAAAAGTCGAGTAGCCCTGTCTAAAAGTGATCAATGAGTAGAAGTGTCCATCTCAGTTGTATAACTCTATAGGGCTTACATAGTCAATTTCCTGTAAATCCACCTTCATGATAATAATAATGGTGTCAGTGTGGAACTACAGTCCTCTTCATTAGAAACAGACATCTTCATGATCATAATAATGGTGTCAGTGTGGAACTACAGTCCTCTTCATTAGAAACAGACATCTTCATGATCATAATAATGGTGTCAGTGTGGAACTACAGTCCTCTTCATTAGAAACAGACATCTTCATGATCATAATGATGGTGTCAGTGTGGAACTACAGTCCTCTTCATTAGAACCAGACGTCTTCAGGACATCTTCATGATCATAATAATGGTGTCAGTGTGGAACTACAGTCCTCTTCATTAGAACCAGACGTCTTCAGGACATCTTCATGATAATAATAATGGTGTCAGTGTGGAACTACAGTCCTCTTCATTAGAACCAGACGTCTTCAGGACATCTTCATGATAATAATAATGGTGTCAGTGTGGAACTACAGTCCTCTTCATTAGAACCAGACGTCTACAGGACATCTTCATGATAATAATAATGGTGTCAGTGTGGAACTACAGTCCTCTTCATTAGAACCAGACGTCTTCATGATCATAATAATGGTGTCAGTGTGGAACTACAGTCCTCTTCATTAGAACCAGACGTCTTCAGGACATCTTCATGATAATAATAATGGTGTCAGTGTGGAACTACAGTCCTCTTCATTAGAACCAGATGTCTTCAGGACATCTTCATGATAATAATAATGATGTCAGTGTGGAACTACAGTCCTCTTCATTAGAACCAGACGTCTTCAGGACATCTTCATGATAATAATAATGGTGTCAGTGTGGAACTACAGTCCTCTTCATTAGAACCAGACGTCTTCATGATCATAATAATGGTGTCAGTGTGGAACTACAGTCCTCTTCATTAGAACCAGACGTCTACAGGACATCTTCATGATAATAATAATGGTGTCAGTGTGGAACTACAGTCCTCTTCATTAGAACCAGACGTCTTCAGGACATCTTCATGATAATAATAATGGTGTCAGTGTGGAACTACAGTCCTCTTCATTAGAACCAGACGTCTTCAGGACATCTTCATGATAATAATAATGGTGTCAGTGTGGAACTACAGTCCTCTTCATTAGAACCAGACGTCTTCAGGACATCACAAAGGGAGGATGCCAGAAGAAAAAGGCCATGGAAAGAATCATCGTTTAAGTTCACCGTGTTCTCTGGAAGCAGATAATGACAAATTATTTTTTGATTCCTCTCCTAAAAAGGAGAAGAGGAGCCGGTCCTGCTGACAAAATAAGAACACCTTGACAAGAGAACACCATTATTCAAGGTGTATTTATCTTTTACTTCTCTTTTCAACTTGTGGAGCCTTGTGTTTTGGCTCCGGGAGTGAGACATGTTTCAGTGCTGCAACCATCTCTCTGAGGCCAAGGATATCATTCTGAACTCTCATTTCTCACTTTGTTTTTGTAGTTCAGTACTTTTCCTTCTCATTTTAAATGTATTTTATTTTAAAGAGGCTACACAGAACTTTTTCCTATAGTGGTGCTCAAGCCAAAAGGGGTCATCTGAATGGACAGAAATAGTGTCCAAAAATGACCTAATTGGGCAGAAAAGTACACATCTCACCATAGTGTATTTCTAACCAAAGAAATGCAGAGCAAGTACTGATACTTGTCAAAACTACCCATCTACTTATTCCTAGCCCGGCTATACAGATGTCAGATCTTAACTTAATCACCATGTTGCAGGAAAACTTGCAATGCAGGACATTTCAAACGTGCAGTGTATTTGAGTGTTAAAAAGGCTTCTGAAGTTTGTAATTGTATTTTCCTGCTGTAGCAAACTGGCTCAAATGAAGATTCAACATCTGTGCACACCCTTGGAACTTTCAGTCAGTGAGACAAAGAGGCCTATTCCCCACATACTCTACTGCTGACTGAACAGGCCTATTCCCCACATACTCTACTGCTGACTGAAAAGGCCTTTGTGTGTGTGAGAAACCTATTCAGTGGGCTTATAGAATTACAGTAGCGCCTGCCTGCTCGCTGCTCAAAGGGCAGCCAGGTAGCAAATTATCCGTCATCTCCTGAACTCCATGTGACACCCCACTACGCCCAATAATCAGCCCAGACACCTCTCCCAATACTCAGCCCAGACACCTGTCCCAATACTCAGCCCAGACACCTCTACACACACCCCACTACGCCCAATACTCAGCCCAGACACCTCTCCCAATACTCAGCCCAGCCACCTCTACACACACCCCACTACGCCCAATACTCAGCCCAGACACCTCTCCCAATACTCAGCTCATAGACCTGTCCCAATACTCAGTCCACACACCTGTCCCAATACTCAGCCCAGACACCTGTCCCAATACTCAGCCCAGCCACCTCTACACACACCCCACTACGCCCAATACTCAGCCCAGACACCTCTCCCAATACTCAGCTTATAGACCTGTCCCAATACTCAGTCCACACACCTGTCCCAATACTCAGCCTAGACACCTCTCCCCATACTCAGTCCAGACACCTCTCCCAATACTCAGGCCATTTTCCTGTCCCAATACTCATCCCAGCAACCTGTCCCAATACTCAGCCCATACACCTGTCCCAATACTCAGCCCAGACACCCCCCCCCAAAACTCAGACCAGACACCTCTCCCAATACTCAGCCCCGACAACCGTGCCCTAATACTCAGCCCAGAGACCTGTCCCAATACTCAGCCCAGCCATATGTCCCAATACTCAGCCCACACACCTGTCCCAATACTCAGCCCATACACCTGTCCCAATACACATCACATACACCTCTCCCAATACTCAGCCCAGCCACATGTCCCAATACTCAGCCCAGACACCTGTCCCAATACTCAGCCCAGACACCTGTCCCAATACTCAGCCCAGACACCTGTCCACACAACACACATACACCCATCTATGAAACCATAACATACTGTATAGGATCCATCTATTAACATGTATAACTGTTCTGTCCAAGTCATCATATCTACAGTAGAACTGTAGTTTGGACTGTGTGTTTATGCTGTTCTATCAGAACCCTGAAACCTACGGTTGAACACTGACCAGAACCCAACAAATGATTCCCCTTCATTTGGCGCCAATAACCTGAAAATCAGTCCCAGTCTAAACAACCTCAGTCCAGAGGTTTAGCAGAGGGTATTGTGATACGTCCCTGGGGGAAGCATGAGGTAGAGAAAGAGGTCAAAGTCCAATGTCTCTGTGTCTGTGTGTGTGTGTGTTTGTTTCTGTGTGTGTGCATGCTTGCTTGAGTGTGATAGTTTTCTAGGAGAATATTTGTATGTTGTTAAAGCGGTAATCCTACAAGCTTTTAATGTCTCAGTGTTGCAGTCATATCACACAGGCTTCTCCCAAAGCACGGCTGGAAAGGAGACCATAGGAAAGGTGAACCTGTTTGACCGGTTGTAATATACCCTAGTTGATCACCAAGCATTTCAGTAGAAATGTAAATGATAAAGGCTTGCACTCCTTTTTCATTTTCATGCATTTGATAGGCAAAGGGTTCCCATTTTGAACCATTTCATTTGTCTGAAAAGACCGGGGGAGATCTGTGGCTAAATTAAGTGCACCTACTGCGCTGGCCAATCGGATAGCTCAAATCTCCGTAGCTATAGCTTCCACGACCCCGGCAACAGCAAAGTTTGATACGAGCCTACGTGAGATTTCAGAACTTTTAAAACCCTGACCAGAGAAAGTGTCAAGGAACAGAGCAAAGAGCTGTGGTTTTTATGAGTGAGTTCATGTCTAAGTTTTCATTCAGCACTGTCAACCCTGCTTTTATTCAACACTGTCAACCCTGCTTTTATTCAGCACTGTCAACCCTGCTTTTATTCAACACTGTCAACCCTGCTTTTATTCAACACTGTCAACCCTGCTTTTATTCAACACTGTCAACTCTGCTTTTATTCAACACTGTCAACCCTGCTTTTATTCAGCACTGTCAACCCTGCTTTTATTCAACACTGTCAACCCTGCTTTTATTCAACACTGTCAACCCTGCTTTTATTCAACACTGTCAACCCTGCTTTTATTCAACACTGTCAACCCTGCTTTTATTCAACACTATTACAAAACGCGCTTTTCCATACTTCCACTCGCGCTGCAGCTGCTATGAATGAGTAGCCAAGTGTCTCGATGCCCTGCATTTTATTACTATTAGCAGCTCGTAGTGTCTATTTTAATATCTAGGAATACTTAACTTTCTCTGGTCATAGGAACAACATGAACTTGTGCACGAGGCAGATGCGGTGTGTCTTGAGTTTAGCAATCAGCTGGAAGATGGTGTCCCCTCTCTCTGGTCAGTCTCACCGGAGGAAAGGAAGGAGAAAGCAGGGACCACGAGAGGCGGCTCTCTGCTGCTCTCTCCCTACCTCCTCTGAGACGAATGCCGTGTTCAAACCAACTGGGAACTGGGAAATCTCTGACTTCTGACTTCAGTGCGTTCAAGACAACTGTCACTTTTGAAAGGTCATCAAACTCGGAAACTTTGGCATCTTTCTAGAGCTCAGACTTTCCAACCTATAGATGGATCACTGACGCCATGATTTGACGCTGTTTTTCCCCCCAGAGTTCCCAGTTGTTTTGAAAGCACCATGACCATCCCATGCAGGTAGCATACCATCAGTCCAGTAAAATTAAAATGATTTGCAAATGATTTGAACTTATGCTCAGCTGTACCTCACAAGTACTACAACAACTGATGTGTTTTGATACCAAAGCTGGAGTTTTGCAGTATAATATGGTCAGAGAAGAACAGCATTGGCAGGCAAGTAATATAGACAATATGCTGTGATAATGTATTAGTCCTACTGCACAAACCTCCTTCCTACACAACTGCTTTTATTAGGTTCATGTTACGTTAAAAGGTGCACAATGCAGAAATCGCTCTGCCATTTCTTGGTTGCAAAAATTTAAATAATTCACCTAATTTAAATGCATGTGAAATAACAAGCAAATATAGTGTAGAGAATAATTTTACCATCTAAACCGCTGTCAAATATCTTTCCATAACTAAAAATATTTAATTTTTAGCTGTTTTGAAGCTTGTGTACGAAACCAAGTAAAAGACGTAAAAACAAAACTTAAAAACAGGACGCATAGAAATAACGCACATAGAATAGATAGGTTCTTAGACTTGCTTTCAATGTGAATGACAGATCTATAACTCACATTTCTATGTCAATTTGGTCAGTTCGCACAAAAAGTGACATATTGCAGCTTTAAGTCAAGTAAAATAATGATCTGAGCGGTAGATCTCCGCTTACTTTTTGACTGAGAAAGTCATGTTGACTCATAAAAAGGTTGGTGTCCACTGATTTGGAGTAATACGATGGCTTTCCTTGTAATACTATGGATGTCAGAGCCGTCTTTTACCATCCGCTGAGGCAAGATGATATGACGGTGCAAGTGTGTGTGCACATGCATATGTCCGTGTTGTTCTGTGCCTGTGGCCCCATGGGACCCTGTCCCTTGTGTGTCTGTGTTAGTGTGGCAGGTGCTGACGCACGGCTGCGACCCGGGGCCCTCAGGGGACACAGAGATAACAGAGCAGAGGATGGAGAGGGAGAGACAGAGAGAGACAGGGAGGGACAGGGGGAGAATGAGAGGATGGCCCAGCCATTCAGCTTGAGCAGCGACGGGATGTCCATGTGACACAGAAGGAGTTATTAATGAAAGGGATGGAGACACACTGAGGTAGTGGAGAGAGAGAGAGGATAAGAAAGGAAAGAGGAGATGTGACACAGAAGGAGTTATTAATGAAAGGGATGGAGACACACTGAGGTAGTGGAGAGAGAGCGAGAGAAAGGATAAGAAAGGAAAGAGGAGATTGGGAGAGGAAATGTGAAACAGATGGGGAGAAGGAAAAATGAAGGGAGAGAGGGAAAGATTAGGGAGAGGGACAAGGACAGAAAGAAAGAGGGAGTGGAAGAGGGAGGATGGGGGAGAAGGGGTGGACTGAGAGTCAGATAGGGAATGAGAAAGAAGACAGGGAGAGAATGAGAGAGAAGACAGGGAGAGGAAGGGAGAGAATGAGAGAGAAGACAGGGAGAGAATGAGAGAGAAGACATGGAGAGATTGAGAGAGAAGACAGGGAGAGAATGAGAGAGAAGACAGGGAGAGGAAGGAAGAGAATGAGAGAGAAGACATGGAGAGAATGAGAGACAGGGAGAGAATGAGAGAGAAGACAGGGAGAGGAAGGGAGAGAATGAGAGAGAAGACATGGAGAGAATGAGAGAGAAGACAGGGAGAGAATGAGAGAGAAGACAGGGAGAGGAAGGGAGAGAATGAGAGAGAAGACAGGGAGAGAATGAGAGAGAAGACAGGCAGAGGAAGGGAGAGAATGAGAGAGAAGACATGGAGAGAATGAGAGAGAATACATGGAGAGAATGAGAGAGAAGACAGGGAGAGAATGAGAGAGAAGACAGGGAGAGGAAGGGAGAGAATGAGAGAGAAGACAGGGAGAGAATGAGAGAGAAGACAGGCAGAGGAAGGGAGAGAATGAGAGAGAAGACATGGAGAGAATGAGAGAGAAGACAGGGAGAGAATGATAGAGGAGACAGGGAGAGGAAGGGAGAGAATGAGAGAGAAGACATGGAGAGAATGAGAGAGAAGACAGGGAGAGAATGAGTGAGAAGACAGGGAGAGAATGAGAGAGAATGAGAGAGAAACATGGAGAGGGAGAGACAGAGAGAGACAGGGAGAGAATGAGAGAGAACACATGGAGAGGGAGAGACAGAGAGAGACAGGGAGAGAATGAGAGATAAGACATGGAGAGGAAGGGAGAGAATGAGAGAAGGCAGGTAGAGAATGAGAGAAGGCAGGTAGAGAATGAGAGAGAAGACAGACAGAAGGCAGGGAGAGAATGAGAGAGAAGACAGACAGAAGGCGGAGAGAATGAGAGAGAAGACAGGGTGAGGAAGGGAGGGAGAGAGAGAATGAAAGAAGGCAGGTAGAGAATGAGAGAGAAGACAGACAAAAGGCAGGGAGAGAATGAGAGAGAAGACAGACAGAAGGCGGAGAGAATGAGAGAGAAGACAGGGTGAGGAAGGGAGGGAGAGAGAGAATGAGAGAAGGCAGGTAGAGAATGAGAGAGAAGACAGACAGAAGGCAGGGAGAGAATGGGAGAGAAGACAGACAAAAGGTGGAGAGAATGAGAGAGAAGACAGGGTGAGGAAGGGAGGGAGAGAGAGAATGAGAGAGAGAGAAAGGGAGAGGAGACAGGGAGAGGGAGAGGGAGGGGGAGAGTGAGAGAAAGACAGGGAGAGGGAGGGGGGAATGAGAGAGAGACAGGGAGAGGGAGGGGGAGAATGAGAGAGTGACAGGGAGAGGGAGGGAGAGAATGAGAGAGACAGGGAGAGGGAGGGGAGAATGAGAGAGAGAGACAGGGGGAGAATGAGAGAGAGACAGGGAGAGAATGAGAGAGACAGGGAGAGGGAGAGAATGAGAAAGAGACAGGGAGAGGGAGAATGAGAGGGAGACAGGGAGAGAATGAGAAAAAGACAGGGGGAGAATGAGAGAGTGACAGGGAGAGGGAGAATGAGAGAGAGACAGGGAGAGGGAGGGAGGTGCCACCCTTGGCCCACTTTTACAGAGATCATCTCTAGCTTGAGCACCAATGAGAAAAGAGCTCTTCAAACACACAAGCAAGCAAACACACACACACACACACACACACACACACACACACACACACACACACACACACACACACACACACACACACACACACACACACACACACACACACACACACACACACACACACACACACACACACACACACACAGAAGAGGTGCCTGCCCTGTTTCAAAGGACTTTGGAAGAACCAGTGCAGGGTATACTATATCGGGGGTCACATTGCAGTTGCTTGACCCCACTACCATATTTATCACACATATGTCATATGTAATGTTTACTACTGCATATATGATTGCTCTAACTGTGGCTGTAGGAGAGTCTATAGAGGCTGAGGGTGTCCAACAATGTATACCGTACTAAAGGATAGGACAGGACATGACAGGGGAGCAGCTGTCTGTTAGACAGGACAGGACAGGTGAAAAACGGTCTGTTAGACAGGACAGGACAGGAGAAAAACTGTCTGTTAGACAGGACAGGACAGGAGAAACACTGTCTGGTAGACAGGACAGGACAGGAGAAAAACTGTCTGGTAGACAGGACAGGGGAGCAGCTGTCTGTTAGACAGGACAGGGGAGCAGCTGTCTGTTAGACAGGACAGGGGAGCAGCTGTCTGTTAGACAGGACAGGGGAGCAGCTGTCTGTTAGACAGGACAGGGGAGCAGCTGTCTGTTAGACAGGACAGGAGAGCAGCTGTCTGTTAGACAGGACAGGAGAGCAGCTGTCTGTTAGACAGGACAGGACAGGAGAGCAGCTGTCAGTTAAACAGGAAAGGACAGGAGAGCAGCTGTCTGTTAGAAAGGACAGAAAAGGACAGCAGCTGTTTGTTAGGCAGGACAGGAGAGCAGCTGGCTTATAGACAGGACAGGACAGGAGAGAAGCTGTCTGTTAGACAGGACAGGAGAGAAGCTGTCTGTTAGACAGGACAGGAGAGCAGCTGTCTGTTAGACAGGACAGGAGAGCAGCTGGCTTATAGACAGGACAGGGCAGGAGAGAAGCTGTCTGTTAGACAGGACAGGAGAGCAGCTGTCTGGTAGACAGGACAGGAGAGCAGCTGTCTGTTAGACAGGACAGGACAGCAGCTGTCTGTTAGACAGGACAGGAAAACACCTGTCTGGTAGACAGGACAGGGGATCAGCTGTCTGTTAGACAAGACAGGGGAGCAACTGTCTGTCATGCAGGACCACACACACACACACACACACACACACACACACAACACACACACACAGTGCTTGACTTAGGCAGGAGCGGTGTACCGGCAACTCAAATGTTCTACTGCTTGAGCTCCTGTTTCTCTTCTAGAATATTACCTCAAACATACGGTACGACTGTGGAGCTCCTGTTTCTCTTCTAGATTACCTCAAACATACGGTACGACTGTGGAGCTCCTGTTTCTCTTCTAGAATATTACCTCAAACATCCGGTACTACTGTGGAGCTCCTGTTTCTCTTCTAGATTACCTCAAACATACGGTACGACTGTGGAGCTCCTGTTTCTCTTCTAGAATACTACCTCAAACATACGGTACTACTGTGGAGCTCCTGTTTCTCTTCTAGAATATTACCTCAAACATCCGGTACTACTGTGGAGCTCCTGTTTCTCTTCTAGATTACCTCAAACATACGGTACGACTGTGGAGCTCCTGTTTCTCTTCTAGATTACCTCAAACATACGGTACGACTGTGGAGCTCCTGTTTCTCTTCTAGAATACTACCTCAGACATACGGTACGACTGTGGAGCTCCTGTTTCTCTTCTAGAATATTACCTCAAACATCCGGTACTACTGTGGAGCTCCTGTTTCTCTTCTAGAATATTACCTCAAACATACAGGACCTCCTGTTTCTCTTCTAGAATATTACCTCAAACATACGGTACTACTGTGGAGCTCCTGTTTCTCTTCTAGATTACTACCTCAAAAGTATTGTGCAGCACCTAAAATGAGTACTGGCACCTATTGCAGTCCAAGAGAAGCACCACACATACAGTACATACACACACACACACAGCTTTAAAATAGCCACTGTCAGACTGGCTCAACAACGTGTGGGGAGGAAGCATGCATTTCTACAGTCTCTTTTCAGCGGCAGTATGTAACTCTCTACGAATGTATCCTTTGGGCTTGGTGGCTGTTGGCGGTGCCCCGCCTGGAAAACAACAAAGCTATGGGAAACACTGCTACACCCTAAGGTCACCTGTCTATGTAACGTGGGTTGAGAATCACTGTGCTTTGGGGACGACTGCATGGCATTTGTTCTTTTCCAACTAGAAGGATCCTTGATCACTGTGCTTTGGGGACGACTGCATGGCATTTGTTCTTTTCCAACTAGAAGGATCCTTGATCACTGTGCTTTGGGGACGACTGCATGGCATTTGTTCTTTTCCAACTAGAAGGATCCTTGATCACTGTGCTTTGGGGACGACTGCATGGCATTTGTTATTTTCCAACTAGAAGGATCCTTGATCACTGTGCTTTGGGGACGACTGCATGGCATTTGTTCTTTTCCAACTAGAAGGATCCTTGATCACTGTGCTTTGGGGACGACTGCATGGCATTTGTTCTTTTCCAACTAGAAGGATCCTTGATCACTGTGCTTTGGGGACAACTGCATGGCATTTGTTCTTTTCCAACTAGAAGGATCCTTGATCACTGTGCTTTGGGGACGACTGCATGGCATTTGTTCTTTTCCAACTAGAAGGATCCTTGATCACTGTGCTTTGGGGACAACTGCATGGCATTTGTTCTTTTCCAACTAGAAGGATCTTTGATCACATGTGCTTTTCCCCCACTGTTCTCCTGGCACTATGAAATCTGACTCGAGAGCCACTGTGGAGCAACTGACGTTACGCACGTAGATGCATGCCCACACAAGTACACACACGTGAGCGCATACACACACACACAAACACACACACACTCTTGATAGGAAAACAGTGGTGATTAGCATAGAGAGTTTGACATTTAAAACGTCTTAGGTAGTTATCAACATAAATCTGAACCAAATACCATGCCATACTACTAGAAGCCAGAAAAGATTAGGAAAGTAGAGAAGAGAACAGAAGATAATGAGAGGAAGAGGAGAAGAGACCAGTAGATAATGAGAGGAGGAGGAATAGAGACCAGAAGATAATGAGAGGAAGAGGAGAAGAGACCAGAAGATAGAGAGGAAGAGGAGAAGAGACCAAGAAGATAATGAAAGGAAGAGGAGAAGAGACCAGAAGATAATAGCGAGAAGATGGAAGAAGAGTCCAGAAGATAATGAGAGGAGGAGAATAGAGACCAGAAATAATGAGAGGAAAGAGGAGAAGAGACCAGAAGATAGAGAGGAGAGGAGACGAGACCAGAAGATAATGAAAGGAAAGAGGGAAAAGAGACCAGAAGATAATGAGAGGAAGAAGGAGAATAGTCCAGAAGATAATGAGAGGAAGGAATAGGACCAGAAGATAATGAGAGGAAGAAGGAGAAGAGACCAGAAGATAGAGAGGAAGAGGGAAGAGACCAGAAAGAAGTAATGAAAGGAAGAAGGAGGAAGAGACGCAGAAGATAATGAGAGGAGAGGAGAAGACTCCAGAGATAATGAGAGGAGGAGGAATAGAGACCCAGAAGATAATGAGAGGAGAGGAGAAGAGACCAGAAGATACTGAGAAGGAAGAGGAGAAGATACCAGAAGATAATGAGAGGAAGAGGAGAAGAGTCCAGAAGATAATGAGAGGAAGAGGAGAAGACACCAGAAGATAATGAGAGGAGGAGGAATAGAGACCAGAAGATAATGAGAGGATGAGGAGAAGAGACCAGAAGATAATGAGAGGAAGAGAACTGAAGATAATGAGAGGAAGGGGAGAAAGACTAACTTTACCAGATTGAGATTCCATCTGTATTCCGCAGAGAGCTCGTAGAGCGCGAGCGAGGCTTCATCACAATACTCATGGTCATATGTTGACCTCCTCCCTCCCGCCTTCTGACTGCCCTGTATGATCGCTCGTTCTTTCTAGTCCGCCACTGGACCCAGGTCTGTGTTAATCCCTCCTTGGGCTATAGGGTCAGCATGACATAGCCTGGGAACTGTGGGCTTTAGCTCAGTCGGGTTAATGCACTCCAGGCGTAAGCCCACTTCACTCTCAAACTGTAGGACTGGCTAGCTGCTCAAACTAGCTCTGGCTTTGGTCACTCAATCTCTCCGTCTCTCGTGCACCGTCTCTCTCACTCTACTTCTCTTCTGACTGTCACACACACCCCCTCCCTCTATTGGCCTCTCCCTCCCTCTATCGCTCTTCCCTCCCTCTATCGGTCTCTCCCTCCCTCTATTGCCTCTCCCTCTATCACTCTCCCTC